>NC_045552.1:43154384-43276884 GCF_009769535.1 Thamnophis elegans | reverse complement strand
GCTTTCCTGTCAAAATGCATTGGATTGAGATTTAGGATTCAAGCTGACATGCCCCATCTTCCTTTCCTCTCAGTCAATCTGGTCGACACTAGTATAAATCTATTGTTTCACTTTTTTGGGACAACAGAATTATTAGGGGTCCTTGGTGCCCTCTGAGCATGGTTGTTTTCTTGCAAAGATTTCTTTACCCAAAGTAGGTAATGCAATCAGTGCTTACCTGGTTTGGGAATGAAACATCTGGAAGAAAACAACCAAGCTCAGAGAGCTCCAAGGACCCTCCATTTCAACCTTGAGCTACAAATATTTTCCTTCATCAGAAATATTCCTCTTAGCCCTTGTATAAATTCAGGTTCTGAGTAATATACAATAGGTGGAGGTTTCTTCCTGAGCAGAATTTATTTTGACCGATCATTCCAAATGGAAATTACTATATTAAGAACTGAGAGTCATTTCAGGTTCATTTGGCCCTTCATTTATATGTTGACTCAATGTCAACAGTCCCTCATGTCAGATTTCCTAGTAAGACCCCCAACTAAAGAAGACTCCAAGGCCTGAGTTTCCTCAAAGTTCCATTTTATTAGAGACGTCATATTGGCACATCTGGGAAAAAACGAATCTGAACATTTCCAGGTTTTCCCCACCCAAACGAAAGTTCAAGTCCCTGCCCAGCACCCACAAGTCCATCCAACAGCCCAATTAGGCACCATCCCAACTGGAGAGGCCAACCAGTCAAGCCACTCCAGGTGTAGGGCAAGATGTCCTTGACTCTCTGAGAAAGGGATGTTACTTAGGCTATATATCTCTCCTACTCCATATAATTCCCCCCTCCCAATTTCCCACAGCAGAAAATGTGGCAGTCCCAAAGGCCCAATGCAAAAGATGGCTTCCAGGCCTGAAACCTCATTTGAGGAGAGGAAAAAAATAACAAGGCAGGACATTTCGCAAATGACAGTATTTCATAGGATTTTAAAAGATGGAGCCAGGAACATGCAAGCCGCTCGCGGAGAAGGAACCTACGTGGAAACTACATTTGTAAAAGATGAAAAAAATTCAAATGTTTATTAATGGCCACCAATTGACCTTGGAACAGTTTTGTCAGTTACCTGGCTGAGAGGGAGAAAATGAAAGATCTCTTCTGAGAATAAACCCCAACCCTGGTCTCCGTTCCCCCTTTCTTCTCTCCCCACCAGATTATAAAAGGAAATGTAGTTTAGCTATTGGTTAGATTGCAAAGGGAGGGAAAGAAAGAGAGGGAGGGAGGGAGGGAGGGAGAAAGGAAAGGAAAGGAAAGGAAAGAAGGAAGGGAAGGAAAAGAAAGGAAGGAAGAAGGAAAGGAAATGAAGATGAGGGAGTGGGAAGGGAAGGAGAAGAAAGGAAGAAGGAAAGGAAAGGAAATGATGATGAGGGAAGGGCAAAGGAAGAGAAAGGAAGAAAGAAGGAAAGGAAGATAAGGGAGGGGGAAGGGAAGAAGGAAGGGAAAGGAAAGGAAGAAGGAAAGGAAAGGAAAGGAAAGGAAGAAGGGAAAAGGCAGGGGCAGGGGACAGTGGAAGGGAAGGGAAGGGAAGAGGAAGGAAGGAAGGAAGGAAGGAAGGAAGGAAGGAAGGAAGGAAGGAAGGAAATCATTTAATGGTGTCAAGAAAGTTTTTATGAAGCTTGAAAGAGGCTTTATTTAGCATGATACAAACTGAATGCTCTTATCAAACTTTGCAGTGATACAAGGGCTCTGATTAAATAAAACTCACTGCTTTTCCCTGCTTTCCTCCAAAAAATGTTTCAGAAAGAGAAATACAACCCTGAAGGTTGCGTGCAAACGCTAGTAGTTTTCTTTTACAAGTTGCTGTGGGAGTGTTTGTGTTACTGCACTGAGAAATGTGCCAGAGAGTAGAAACAGGGTGATTGCATTAAAAATATATCAGACAAAGTATGCTAATAGTTATGTAAATGAAGGGAAGATGTATGGAAAGCATCCATATAGTCTCAGATGGCGGAAATGTAAACAGTTATGAACATTTCCACATTTGGGGGGGGGGGAGAATGACGCAGTAGGAAAAAATGAACAAGTTTCAGTCCTGCTCTACCAAGTAAAACAATAGAATAGACAATTTTTTTAAAAAAAAAATCTATTTGCACTTTTGGTTCTAAATATAGCACAAAGGCAAGAATAGATTTTGTGGAAAGCAGATTGGCATTGTGAAAATTTCAGTTTTTGGTGCAGAAGGAAGGGGCAGGAAATCTATTTTCTTAACGGCTACAAAAATTATGTGTGCTGCTTTCCTCACGAAATGTTGAACGGGGTCTGGGGGAAACCAGTTTTCCTAGCTTAAAATTCAACTGTGTCCAGAGGTTGTCTGAAAGAGACACTCACCCGAATCTGAGATCGATCTCTCATCCTCTGGTTAAACAAGCAATGCTGTCAAGGTGATTATTTCTGGAGGTTGTTGGGCTAGATATGAAAAAGAAGATTAGGCTCAATCATAGAACAGATTAATAGAGCCAGAAGGGACCTTGGAGGTCTTTTAGCTCAAGCAGGAGACCCTACATTATTCCAGACATGTTGGCTGTCCAGTCTCTTCTTAAAACCCTCCAGTAATGCAGCACCCAGGACTACTGAAGAAAAGCCGTACCCAGGGCCGGATTTAGATGAAAAGAGGCCCTAGGCTATTCCACTTATGAGCCCCTTTCACCTCCCATTTTTAAGTTTGTAAATTACATTAGAGACAATAAAATACATCATTACTGTGATATATATCAATATATATCAATATATATAGCTGGCCTCCCGACGGAGGGCGGCTCTGCTCTGCGGCAAAGGCAGCGAGGCCAGGCGCCTCCCTGCTGCCCTCAGCTGCCCGGCTCGGCCCCCTCGCCCTCATCTGCCTGGCCGCTGGTAGGCTCCGCGTCGACGGGGCTGCTATTGGGAGCGGCCACGCCTCTCGCCCGACCGCCGGTGCCGGAAACATAGGCGGGCTCCCCAACTGCCGCGGCACTGGAACGATCTTAACCAATACATTTTTATGTTTGTTTATTAGTCATATGCGTAGAATTTCTCCTTATTTTCGGTTCAGTGTTTTAGTGTTCACTGTTTTTAGAATAGTGTAATTTTAATTTTGCTAACAATTTGAATGTAGACCCCTCTTGATCTTGAGGCTCTAGGCTGAAGCCTAGTTAGCCTATAGGAAAATCCGGCCCTGGCCGTACCACTGGTTAAATGACCTCACTCTTAGAAAATTTCTCCTTGGTTCTAGATTGGTTCTTTCCTTGATTCATTTCCTTTTAGTGCTTCTTGTTCTGCCTTCAGGTGATTTGGAGAATACGTTTACCCTCTCTTTTCTATGACAGCCCTTCATATAACAGCTATCTTATCACCCCTAGTCCTTCTTTTCACTAGTTTAGCCATACCCAATTCCTGCAACCATTTTTCATATGTTGTAGCCTCCAGCCCACCCCTAAACATCTTTGTCACTCCTCTTTGTACTCTTTCTGGAATCTCTATATCTTTTTTATAATATGGTGACCAAAATTGGTTGCAGTATTCAGAGTCTGGTCTTACTAAGGCTTTGTAAATTGGTACTAATACTTCGTGTGACCTCGAGTCTATCTCTCTCTTAATGGCCACCTCAATATCATAAAAGCAACATCAGGGGGTTGGGGATATAGAACTCTCCAGATTTGTGGGTTCTCCAATCCTTGGTTTTTGAAGAAATTGCACAGACAGATCTGCACAGCGGTGAGATTCAAAACTTTCAGCAACTGGTTCTCTGCCAAGAGGCTGGGTGGGCGTGGCCTAGTCAACCTCCTACACTGTGGGAGGGGGCGTTTTTGCCCTCCCCACATTCCAGAGGCTTCCCCGAGCCTCCAGGAGCGCAAAAAGGCCTCCCCAGATGAACAGGCCACATGGAGACTCCTAGGAGGACGGGGTGGGGTGGGCGAGATGGTGCCAGCTGGTCCTTGCAACAACCAGTTTGGCGAACCGGATGTAAAATTAACATTTTGTTTGCCTGAAGCAGGGTCAACCAGCTGAATCCCACCCCTGGATCTAGAGCAGAATTTGGAGATCCCACTAGACTATAGGTGCCTTATTCAGTGGTGGGTTTCAAATTTTTTTAGAACTTCTTCTGTAGGTGTGGCCTGCTTTGTGGGAGTGGCTTGCTGGCCATGTGACCGAGTGGGAGTGGTCTGGCAGTCATGTGACTGGGTGGGCATGGCTAACTTGTAAAATGTGGTGAAACTCACTTAACAACACTCTTGCTTAGCAACCAAAATGTTGGCTCAGAAACTCTGGCATTGAAGTGCGCAAGTCTTAAAGCTGTCAAGTTACAAGACCCTTGCACCCCTAACCCTTTAGAAAAAAACACCAGGGGTGTTCAAACTTGACAGCTTTAAGACTTGTGGACTTCAACTCCCAAAATTCCTCGTCTCGCTCTTCATCTTGATGATGTGCAGATGGGCAGGGAGAGGGAGCTGGAACCAGTTCTAAACGGCACTGTAGATTTGTGGAACCTCTTCTATAGAAGAGGTTAGAACTGGCAGGAACCTATCCCTGTGCCTACTTAAAGAGCAGCTGTTTCTAGGCTGGCATTTGTACAAATACATCTTGTGTGGTATCATATATCTCTCTCTTTCTCTTACATTTCTTAAATAAAAATAACCTAGATTTATCTTATTTATGCATAGCCCCAAATGCTATGCTGTCCATCTCTTTAATTGGGGAGGCTTTTCAACTCCAGTAAAAAAAAAAAAACATTATTAATACCCATTAAAAACAAGTCATTAAAAAGAAAGAAGAAATATTATATTCATGTAAAAACATGATTTAAAAAAATAATAACTTAGGCGGTGTGAGTTTTCACCTCTAGGGCCTGGATGACAGATCTAGCTGATGATGAGAATCTTAGATTTGCAGTATCAGTTTAACAATCAGAATATTTTAAAATACTTGGTGGCTGCTCCATTATGTCAAGCGAGACCTGCCTAACTGATGACACAGCCCAACAGATGCTAAACAAAATGTGGCTATATATGACATTGGTTGACATTTGAAGGAGGACTCAGATAAAAATCTTGTCTGCTTGCTAAGCCTTTTAGAAGATACATGATTACAATGACACATAAATTCCTCTCGAAATTAGAACAATAATTATCACATTGCAGAGTTAAAACTTTGTTATTAAAAGGCTGATGTAGGAAAAGAAGGGAGGCAGAGTCAAAAGAGGAATCAGCCTGGAATCTCCATGTAGTCACAAGCCCTCTTTGAATTCCGTTAAGCCTTATCTAGTGCCAAAATAATGCTAACCGTTAGCTGAGAAGATTCCTGTGCATAGGCACCAGCAAAGAATTGGTTTAATTGGAACTTCACCTGTGGTCCCGGCCTGTCGAGCCTGACAGATTTGGCTAATAAATATGGTTTGAAATTCCTCTTCATAATAAGGTGGGCCAGGGACAATTTATTCTACGATAAAGTATGCTAAACTATGAAGTTAAACTCACTTCTACCGAAAAATATATTACTCAGTAGGCAAATCTTACAATCAGTAAAACTACAATTTTGAGGGGTTTTGCATCTGGGGCTAATTTAATCAGCACTGTGTGCCTTATTTCAGGACTTGGGACAGAAAATCTCACAAGGACCACAACCTACTTTCCTAATAGTAAAAACTGAAGAATTATAAATCGCAATATTAACCCTTCACTCCTCCCCCCCCAGCTATCCTTCAATCCATCTCTCTTTCTCTCTGTCTCTGTTTCTTTGTCTGTCTCTCTTTCTCTCTGTCTGTCTCTGTCTGTCTGTCTCTATGTGTGTGTCTCTCTCTCACACACACGAACACCATACTGGGGAGTGGCGTAGACAAACTTTTAGCAATAGCAATAGCAATAGCAGTAGACTTATATACCGCTTCATAGGGCTTTCAGCCCTCTCTAAGCGGTTTACAGAGAGTCAGCATATTGCCCCCAACAATCTGGGTCCTCATTTTACCCACCTCGGAAGGATGGAAGGCTGAGTCAACCCTGAGCCGGTGAGATTTGAACCGCTGAACTGCTGATCTAGCAGTAGCCTGCAGTGCTGCATTTAACCACTGCGCCACCTCGACTCTTTTACCAAAGCATAGGGCTACCATTGAGACTATAAAAAACAATCAAATTCCAGATGACTACTAAATGCAGCACTGAGTTACAGGATGCTCTAACTGGAAATAGGAAGAAGAGGAATCATCCCCCCCTAAAGGAAATGGAAGTTTTCTTGCAACCCACATATTTAATCTCTACAGCTGTTGTTTGCATGATTTGTTGACAGAGTGATACAAATTGACTCAGATACCGTCCCATTCTGGGAACCTCTGCATTTCTCCCATAATGCTGTCCTTTTTGGAGGGAAGTCATGAGCTTCTGCAATGATGAAAATCTTGAAAGTCCCAAATGAAGACTTTCTTATAAGCTCTTTTTGAAATACATCCAGACTTCTCTTTCCAAAGCCCAGAAAGTCATGATATTTAAAATGTAAAAATGTGGTCATGTCCTGCTAAGACGAAGAAGGCATGGACATGTCCTCTGAAATGGGGGAAAGAATCTGAAAGGTCCTTGGTGGTTTCTGAGCTTGACTGTTTACTTGCAGATGTCTCATTACCGAACTAGGTAACATCATCAGTGATAGTGTTGTGCATGGTGATGTTACCTAGGTGGGTAATGAATCGTCTGCAAGAAAACAACCAAGCTCAGAGATACCAAGGACCTCTCATTTCAACCCTAACCTGCAAATATTCTCCTTTTTGGGAAAAGAATCTCCTTTCTGATCTACGAAGGAAGCTTAGCCCTTTCCAGCTATCAATGATCTAAGTAGAAAATTGAAAATATGAAAGGCAATGAAATAGAATAAGCATCATCAAATAAATATAATTTCATGCTTAGCATATATTTCGATGAACTTAATGTTAATTCCACCTTGGACATTGACAAATTAATGAGTAATTTTATTGTGGGATATTCAAACTCCAAAGATTCTTCTTGTCCATGTTCAGACGCCTTTATGAACTTAGGGGCTTTAAATTTTCAGATTTTTCAATATCATTGGATTAACTTGGAGGAGGGAATAGAATGTTTGTTTATTTGGTCAACAGATGATCTCAAGAACTCTATAAAAGGATGCAAATGACCAGCTGTCTGAAGGAATATAAATCCTTCCATGCCCCAACATCCAGTCAGAACTGAAGAAGCTTCTTGGATGGGAAGCAAAACATCTTCAAAAAAACCCAAGAAAGTCCAGTTGCCTCTTGAAAAAAAGAACCTTGGGATGATTTGCATGCTACACCAGCTGATTCTGGGAGGCTCACAAACAGCAACATAAAAATAACAAAATACAATAAGCTGGACCCAAACAAACAACAAAATTATAAAATGGCAGTCTTGACAATACACCCCCACTTTAAAAATAGCAATAGCACTTACTTATATTTACAGCACTTTACAGTGCTTTACAGCGCTCTCTAAGTGGTTTACAGAGTCAGCCTCTTGCCCCCAACAATCTGGGTCCTCATTTGACCCACCTTGGAAGAATGGAAGGCTGGATCAACTTTGAGCCTGGTGAGATTCAAACTGTCAAATTGCAGGCAACCGGCAGTCAACAGAAGTAGCTTGCAGTACTGACTGTAACCACTGCACCACCGAGTCTTACCAATCACCAATTGGGAAGGCCCATTGACTTTAATCACACTACCTGGGAGAACAGCCAGGTTTTCAAGGTCTTAGCAATAGCAATAGCAGTTAGACTTATATACCGCTTCATAGGGTTTTCAGCCCTCTCTAAGCGGTTTACAGAGTCAGCATATTGCCCCCACAGTCTGGGTCCTCATTCCACCCACCTCGGAAGGATGGAAGGCTGAGTCAACCTTGAGCTGGTGAGATTTGAACCGCCAAACTGCAGATAGCAATCAGCTGAAGTGGCCTGTAGTACTGCACTCTAACCACTGTGTCACCTCGGCTCTTACTTCTGAAGACCATTGGGCTAGAAGTCATATGGATCTTAGGGTGTCCTCATCCCAGAGGACATGAGCTCTTATAGACAAGGTACACTTTCTGATTCCCCCAAATTATCCATTTGGAATGTTGTAACCAACACGTAGTGGCTCAATGGCTAAGACACTGAACTTTTCAATCAGAAAGGTCGGCAGCTCGGCGGTTCAAATCCCTAGTGCCATGTAATGAGCTCCCATTACTTGTTCCAGCTTCTGCCAACCTAGCAGTTTGAAAGCATGTAAAAATGCAAGTAGAAAAATAGGAGCGTTCTGTGCGCCTTTGGCGTTGAGTCATGCTGGCCACATGACCACGGAGACGTCTTCGGACAGCGCTGGCTCCTCGGCTTTGAAATGGAAATGAGCACCACCCCCTAGAGTCAGGAACGACTAGCACATATGTGCAAGGGGAATCTTTACTGTTACCTTTTAGCCTGATAAAAGAAGAAGAGCAACGGGTAGAATCGTCTTTCAGAAAAAAGTCTGAGTTGGCAGAAGTAATTTTTGCCCCGTGTTGTAAACATTTCTGGATTTAATACTCTTGAACATTCCAGATACGTTGCAGATTTTAAGTACCAGTGGATGAACTCTTTAAAAAGCTGCAGATGTATATAGAACCAGGCTCCCTTATGCTGAGCCTTCCTGCAAGGGAGTGGAAACATAAATGTTTAGTTACAGCTGGGTAGCCAAACATATAACTGCATTCCTGGAAGGTTTTCAGTTGTTGAAATCCTTTGGGATGTTATTTTCAATCTGGAGAAAAGGCCGTGCAGCTACATTGGTTTCCTAAAAAAAAAAAATTCTGCTCATCAGATTTGCTATACGTTCTTGTTTGCATGCAATTTGGAACAGAGGTAGAGATGGAGAAACTGAATTGTATATGTAGGACAGGGTAGAGGTGGTATTCAGCAGGTTCTGACCAGTTCTGGTAAACTGGTGGTGGAAATTTTGAGTAGTTCGGAGAACCGGTAGATACCACTGGCCCCGCCCCCATCTATTCTCTGCCTCCTGAGTCCCAGCTGATCAGGAGGGGATGGGGATTTTGCAGTATCCTTCCCCTGCCACGCCCACAAAGCCATGCCACGCCCACAAAGCCATGCCCACAGAACCAGTAGTAAAAAAAATTGAATCCCACCACTGGGACAGGTGTGTCAAACTCAAGGCCCACAAGCTGGATCCGGCCCACAATGTGATCGGATCTGGACTGGGGGCCATCCTGGAAAATATAAGGGTCCAGCCTGAGTCACTTTGGCCCAGTCTACCCAATGCGAAGACAAACATGCCAGCAGTTTGAAGAGTGGCGTCAAGCTGGCCATGCCCACCTAGTTGGCCACGCCCACCTGCCCCACCCCTTTCGAGGTCAACCACAGACACATCAACACATTGGTGTGGCCCTCAATGAAATTGAGTTTGACACCCCTGATATAGAAGCATAGGAAATTTTTCATGCTTGGCTTGCAATGGAACACTAAGATCATATCTTCCCTTTTTTTGACCTTCTGTCAACTAACTTAACAACTGCAGTGATTCACTTAACAACTGTGGCAAGAAAGGTTGTAAAATGGGTCAAAACTCTCTGAGCAATAGAAATTTTGGACTCAATTGTGGTCATAAGTTGAGGTCTATCTGTCGATGCAGCTATGTTCATGTGGATTGGTTTCTGAGGGTTTTTTGGCCTTAAGAATTTGGCAATGGTTTTACAAATACCTGATAGTAAATTCAAATATAATTCATTCTTTTTGGATTCATCAACATATGTCTCATTTTCAAAGCGTTTGCAGGCAATGTTTTTCTCTCTTTCTTTCTCTCTTTGTTGATATTTATGATAAAGCAATCCAAACAAGCTTCTTTCTTCTCTAGGCATTTCTTTTTATCTGGTGGGTTGGACAGATAAAAGAGCTTTCCTTTAACTTTCTTGCGTTTCATTTGCTTCTTTCTGTTTATGAAATGCAGGCTGAGGGGAAAAAATCTGTCAGAGAAGAGGCTAAAATACTTGATAGTAAGCAGTAGGCTAAGGAGCAAATCATGATCCTTTCTGAGAATCTGTGGACATATGAATATTGTTTAATGAAATGACTATATGCTTACTGCCTTACTTCTTAAATCAGTTTTTTGAGGCAGTTTTAGGGCTGGTCCTATTATTTTGTATCAGATTTTCCTTCCTTCCTTCCTTCCCTCCCTCCCTCCCTCCCCCCTCCTCCACTTCCTTCTTTCCATCTTTCATTCCTTCCTTCCTTTCTACCTTCCTTCCCTCCCTCTCCTCCTCCCCTTCCTTCCTTCCTTCTTTCCCTCTCTCCTTCCTCCTCCTTCACTTCGTTCTTTCCTTCCTTCTTCTCTTCTTTCCCTCCCTCCCTCTCCTCCTCCTTCTCGCCTTCCTTTCCCCCTCCTTCCTCCCCTTCCTTTTTCTTTCTTTTTTGCCTTCTCTCTCTCTCTCTCTCTCTCCCTCTTTCCTTTTTCTTGTCTCTTTCTTTCTCCCTGTCTTTCGCTCCCCTCTTTCTCCTTCTCTGTCTCTCTTTTTTCTCTATTTCTTTTTTTCTTAAATAGGGAAGAGTAAGCATAGGGAAGAGCCGGGGTGGCACAGTGGTTAGAGGGCAGTACTGCAGGCTACATCTGCTGCCTGCCGGCTGCCTGTAATTTGGCAGTTCAAATCTCATCAGGCTCAAGGCTGACTCAGCCTTCCAAGGTGGTCAAATGAGGACCCAGATTTTGGGGGAAAATAGGCTGACTCTGTAAACCAACTATGAAGCGGTATGTAAGTCTAAGTGCTATTGCTATTAGCTATTCACTCTAAAAATTCAATGCATATGAAAGAACAACCATTTTATCTTGGTTTTGTGGAATAACCAAGAAAAGGGAGACGGGAAAATGAGAAAATGACTCCTGTAGCTGTTTGATGACAGGATTCTAGAAGAATAGCGGGTTTCAGAGAACTTCATTCCAGAAGGTATAACTCAGGGGTGAAATTCGGTAGATTCTGACAGATTTTGGAGAACTGGTAGCTGAAATTTTGAATAGTTCGGAGAATTGACAAATACCACCTCTGGCTGGCCCCCGAGTGAGGTGGAATGGAGATTTTGCAATATCCTTCCCTCAGGAGTGGGGAGGGAATGGAGATTTTGCAGTATCCTTCCCTCAGGATTGGGGAGGGAATGGAGATTTTGCAATATCCTTCCCTCGGGAGTGAGGTGGGAATGGAGATTTTGCAATATCCTTCCCTCAGGAGTGAGGTGGGAATGGAGATTTTGCAATGTCCTTCCCTCAGGAGTAAAGTGGGAATGGAGATTTTGCAGTATCCTTCCCCTGCCATGCCCACCAAGCCACGCCCACCGAACCGGTAGTTTAAAAAAATGAATTTCACCACTGATATAACTGCCCTGTGACGTGTAGAATGTCCAGAGGTGACCAGAATGACATGAATAAAATCTCATGCAATTTCAATATTGTGACATAAACATTCATGAGTTTTGGTAGACTCAAGTGAGGCCATGGGAGATGTCATCTGTTTTTAATATTGTGATTTCTGGGTAACTTCACCAAAGGTTATGTGATGATGAGTGCAGTCTAGTATCTTGTGTTTCACATCTCCATTAGGAGCCAATGTCCTGGAGTCCTCTGTATCTATTGAGTAATCCTGAAACCTTATTTCTGCACACACATCCCATGTCTGTTTCAGTCTTAAAATTATGGGGGGAATTCCTGATCGGCTCCTCTCATCACAAATTGCAACACACTTCCCCGTTTATGTCAAAGAGACGTCTAGACAGTTAGTCCTGAGAGAAAGTTGGTGTAGACCATCAGTTGGGTTAAGGGTGAAAAGCACCACAGACAATTTTAAGATTGCGTCAATAAATTTGTAGTTTGCACCCTCCCCTCCCTTTTTTTTAATGCAACTAAACTGCCATGAGTAAAGATTTTGTTCACGTTGAAGAATTACATAACCCTCATAATAAGGAAGAAAATATCTTTTTTTAAAAAAAAAATCTTTTGTCAAAACGGATTGCTTTAAGGATAAACACCTAAGTAGGGCTGGAGAATCAGGAAGTCCCGTAAGTTACACTCCATAATGTTTTCATTTTTTAATTCTCCATCTTTATTTGCAGCCAGACAAATTGGAATCACCATTTCTCTATAGGAAGGAGAAATTTTCAAATAATTTCATAAGGGTAAGATATGGCTGTGACACGGGCATCCGTGGGCAAGGGTTGAAATACACTTAAGATGGAGAGCAAAATTGAACAATGGCCCATCCCTTAGGGCAGTGATGGCTAACCTTTTTGCCCTTGTGCTCGCGCATGTGTGTGCCACACCAGAGGTGGGTTCCTACCAGTTTGCACCTATTCGGTAGAACCGGTTCGTCAAATCTACCAAACCGGTTAGAAGAGGTTCCACCAGTGGACCCGGAAAGCAGGCCACATCTATAGAAGAGGTTCCAAAAAATTTTGAAACTCACCACTGGTCCTTGGTTATGATTATTCTACACTATCATGCTCATATTTATAAAACTCAGTGCCTCTGTGAAAGATAAGGATGACTACTGCATTTCTGATGCAATCAGAACATTGCGTGGGTTGAAGTTGTTTTAATGCAAACCAAAGATGTCTTTTAAAAAACAAGTTTACATCATATTCTTATGCATGCCAGTGCTGTGTGTGAGGTAATTTAAGGTGGTTCTGACAAGTGTCGGCAGCATCTTCATATCCGGTCACATGGGCAGCAAGCCATTCCCATCCGGTCACATGGGCAGCAAGCCATTCCCACAAAGGAGGCCACACGCACAGAGTAGGTTCGAACAATTTTTGAAACCCACCACTGTGCCACACCCATAATGCAATGTGCCCCAACCCCCCTGTACATGCGGGTGTGATCCTCCCCCGTGCCCCTTCTTGGGCCTAGCAGGCTTCCCTGAAGCAGTGGTGGGATTCAACTAATTTAACAACCAGTTCTCTGCCCTAATGACCATCTGGGTAGGTGGGGCTCAGTGGTCATGTGACTGGGTGGGTGTGGCCAAGTCAATGTCACTCAGGTCGATGCACTTTGCCTTAGTTGTTACAATGGTAATAAGGGTTAACCGGAGAGGCAGTTTCTGTAAGCAGGGCAATAAAGATTAGGCTAGAAACAACACCAGAATGTTTCCTTCCTGCCTTCCTTACAGGATTAGCCCTGTAAAGTGGAAAAAAACAAAAGGAGATTTCTTCCAACAATCGGTTCTCTGAACTACTTAGAAAGTCACCAACCAGTTCTCCCAAATAGGTGCAAACTGGCTGAATCCCACCACTGCCCTGAAGCCTCCTGGGACAAAAACCAGGGCACCGGGGGGGGTTCACACTCCCCCGCACTCCCCCGCGCAGCAGAGACCCAAAAATCAGCTGGCCAGTGGGAGGTGGGCATGCATGCATGGTGGAACTAAGGTGGGGCAACGGCTCATGCGCCTGCAGAGAGAACTCCGTGTGCCACCTGTGGCACGTGTGCCATAGGTTTTCCACCACAGCCTTAGGGTCAGAGTTTCTATTGTGTAGTTGCAGCTGGCCTCTTGCCTTCGTTAACCAACTCATAGCATGGAGCTACCTTGCTGTATTGTTCTTGCAAAGTCCTATCATAGATATTTCCTGCTCCCAGGTTTTTTCTTTGGTATTTGATGGAAATGAGGACAGACACACAGAGAGAACTTTCAGTCACTCCATCATGAAAGAACATCACATTCCACCAAAGAGGCATCCTCCAAAATTCTTTTTTTGAAAGAGTTTTAAAAGGAAAGAAAAAAATCTTCCACCAAATGAGATTTTTTTCTTAACATCAGAAAGATCTGTTTATAAAACATCTTCCCTTTGAATAGTTCTAAGCCCAAAGTGCCTTTTGCATTACAACATTACAACCATATGATGTTCCTCATTTTTACTACCTGTTTTTGAGATGGAAGATGACACAAGGCCATAGCTGGGGAAAAATCATTTTCTTTGTGTACCACACTTCTCAACTGGCCCTGGAGTGAGGAAATGCTTTCAACTGCATTATGAAAATATCTTGAATTGTGTTTCTTTTTCCTCGAAAAGTTATGCTAGGTCAAAAATGAGGTCACCTTCATTAACTATTTTGAATTCATTGATTGGAATTTTTGAAGTGGAACCTGCAGAAAAAAGTTGTAATAGACCAAGCTCTTTAAGATGCCATCTGGCTGAATCCTTCTTCAGAATAACAGAGTCAGAGATCTTCTAGTCCAACCCCCTATCTCATTTCAGACAAATGGTTGTTCAATCTCTTCTTAAAAACTTCCAGTGTTGTAGCACCCAAAACCTCTGGAGGCAAGCCATTCCAATGGTTGATTGTCCTCACTATCAGGAAATTTCTCCTTAATTCCAGGTTGCTCCTCTTCTTGATGAGTTTCCATCCATTGCTTCTTGTCTTGCTTTCTGGTGCTTTGGAGAATATCTTGACTCCCTCTTCTTTGTGGTATCCCTCAAATATTAGAACACTGATATCATGTCACCTCTAGTCCTTCTTTTCACTAGACTAAACATACCCAAATCTGAAACCATTTTTCATATGTTTTAGCCAGGGGTGGGTTGCTGCCAGTGGTACTGCCGGTTCACTTTCCATGCCCGCCATGTGCTGCTTGTGCATGCCCATGCGCAGTTGCCTATACATTGTTCTGTGCATGTGCAGAATATTATAAAATGACTAAAAACATGTCAGCAATGGTATGGATGACCGGGGAACTGGTTCAGGGGCATGGCCAGCCTGCCATCCCTATCTGTTTGGTGACCCAGTCACAATTTCCACTACCAGTTCGCCCAAACCAGTGCAAACCGGTAGCAACCCACCTTTGGTTTTAGCCTCCAAACCCCTAATCATCCTAACTGTTCTTCCCTGCACACTTTCCTGAGTCTCAACATCTTTTTTTATATCACGGTGATCAAAACTGGAAGCAACATTCCAAGTGTGATTTTACCAAGGCATTATAAACTTCCCTGATATTGATTGTATCCTTCTATTAATTGGCTTTTTGGGCAGCTGTCACACACTGCTGACTGGTATTTAAGTGACAGTCCAGTAGGACTCCAAGTTCCCCCTCGCAGTTGCTTCATATTGAGCCAAGTTTCATTTTATCTATACCTGTCCAAATTCTTCATTCTGTTACTGAATGGTTGATATGCTATTTCTGTTTTGTTCTGGATGATATCAACATAATTTCTCCTCCTCCTCCTCCCCCTCCTCCTCCTCCTCCTCCTCCTCCTCCTCCTCTTCCTCCTCCTCCTCCTCCTCCTCCTTGCATAGTCTGGATACACAGATTCCACAAATTCCAGAAATCCTGAGCCCATATTTGTTCCCTGAATCTTCTGCTCACAAATCACGAACCTGCCATATACGCCTGGCTTAAATTAGCTACAAATTGCATTGAATGCGTAGTATAGATTCCTATCTTTCTGTGTAGCTAGGTTGTTAGTTTCAGATGAGTTGATACTCTAACAGAAATGATCATTCCTTCCTCTCACGGGAAAGCTGTTTCATTGAAGCTTCATTATCACAAATTATAAGATCCTCTGATGAAATTATCTGCCAGCATTTCTAACTGCACCTCCTGGGGCCGTTCACCAAAAATTGGCTTGGATGCGATATGCTCATTGCTCTTAGAAACACAGTGGCTACATTTGTTGAGTTAATAATCTCATTTTCTGGGCCTGTGTGACAAAGCAAAGTAGAAGCTAACCACATGGTCGGAATAGGCACAGTAAATGAGGCTGAAATAAGGTAAGATGGCTTGCCATGCCATAGCTGGGTTCATGCAACATCTTAGCCCAGAAAAGTGGTTAGGTAGTTTGAGGTTTTGCATGTTGCAGGTTTTGTATGAACCTGCCTACAGCTTAGCCATGGTGCGTCTGTCAATGGTCAATGAATAGATTTTATTTAAGTGGAGTGGAAAGTAAATGTTCATATTTTGTTCTTGTGCAAACACCTTGTTTGCTCTTTTTCAGTTGTTATGGGTCCCCATGCCTTGCATCTAAGGGGAGAAATACCTTATATCATCTGAGACAATGATGCTCAAGAAAGGAACACTGGACAGGTCAAACAGAAGCTCTAGCTTCAAAGACAAATCAGTAGCGGTGGAAAGAGCCGAGGTGGCGCAGTGGTTAGGGTGCAGTACTGCAGGCCACTTCAGCTGACTGTTATCTGTAGTTCAGCAATTCAAATCTCACCGGCTCAGGGCTGACTCAGCCTTCCATCCTTCCGAGGTGGGTAAAATGAGAACCCAGACTGTGGGGGCGATATGCTGACTCTGTAAACCGCTTAGAGAGGGCTGAAAGCCCTATGAAGCGGTATATAAGTCTAACTGCTATTGCTATTGCTAAAATAAGAAGAGTTGCAATTAAACTTAACTAGAAGAAATCTGCATTTATACCCCTCATCAGCAATGAAGTTCAGTGGGTGATTGGGAACTGGTCAGTGAACTTGTGACCATGACAATTTATAACATGTTTGGGTTTTTATAATCCTTATATTTAGAGTAGAGTAGAGTAGAGTAGAGTAGAGTAGAGTAGAGTAGAGTAGAGTAGAGTAGAGTAGAGTAGAGTAGAGTAACAATATTGTCATTATTGACATACATTAACATGACATTTTGTTGCATACAGCTCTCAAAGGGTCACCACCTCCAATATACACTACATAAACATGGCAAATAAAGAAATTAAGAAAACATTATGCATATACTGACATATCCACATATATTATATGGCACAGAGAAATAACACAGTCTAGTTTGGATGTTATGTTTGTAAATCTTGGTTTACAGCTCTGCAGGGATCGGAAGCCCAAAGTGTACAGACGTATAAGAAAGTATAATCCCATCTAGTAGCCATCCAGTATCTTCAGATTACACTATCAAAACCAAGGTGACAAATCCTCCAGTTTTTACTACTTCAGTATTCTCTTGCTTTACAATTTTTAAGATGCCAAACAGATCCACGGAGCCATTTCATTTCATTTTTTGTTTTCATTTTCCCTTTATTTGTATACCGCCCTTTTCCCTGGGGGGACTCAGGGCGGCTCACAGTTCAAAAAGGGGGGGGGGGAGGACAAACATTTTACAACATAAAGACACTACATCATTTAAAAACACAACAGTCACACAATTCGAGTGCGGTTAGGGTCTTAACCCCAGGCCAGCCGGGACAGCCAGATCTTTAGGGCGGCGCGGAAGGACTGGAGGGTGGTGAGGGTCCGAATCTCCACGGGGAGTTCGTTCCAGAGGGTCGGAGCAGCCACCGAGAAGGCCCTCCTCCAGGTAGTTGCCAGTCTACACTGGCTGGATGATGGAATTCGGAGGAGGCCTAATCTATGCGATCGTATCGGTCTAGTGGAGGTAATTGGCAGTAGGCGGTCTCTCAAGTACCCTAGTCTACGCGATTGATGAAGCTCGAGCTGCTGAGCTGGCTGATTTATCTTCCTCAGAAATAGATCGCTACCTAGCTCAAATGTCCGTTACTGTCGGTTTACCCGTCGCTCAGAACGCTCATGCCTTGCCTTCTCTACCAGCTCCTGAGCCACCGCCGCCTCAACAATCCTCTTATATTACTAACTTAATTGACGAGTTAGCTCCACTGCCTGACCACCTTAGACACGCTCAGGTAGACAGGCTGAGGGTTTCCCCTCGTCATCAACAGCCTCAGCAAGGCCAAACGCTCATCCGTTCTCCTTCTGCTTCATCCGTTTGCCTAGGCTGCGGTGGCGCGCATCCCTGGTCTACCTGCCCTTTCACAGCAGCGGTATGCCGCTGTTGCGGAAAGAAAGGACACCTAGCCCATGTCTGTCGAGCCTCCCTGCCTGCTCCGTCTCCTAACGAACCTGCTACCACCTACGGACCACCTCCACCTCCTAAGAACCCTCAAGCCCGCAAACCACTTCAACGCCAGGATGACTGCTACAACCTATCTGAGGCCATCACTTCTCTTCCTGAAATAGTTGTCAACCTGGCCTCAGAGGGTACGACGAAAATCAACATAACCTTATCTATTGAGGGGAGACCATGCCAAATGGAGGTCGATTCCGGTTCCTCCAAATCCCTCCTGTCTTGGGACAAATTTTCTAAGCTCTGCCCTAACGTCAAACGGTCCCAACTGTCACCCCCGGATGCCATTTTAAAAGACTATCAAGGGTCTCAAATCCCCACTCTGGGTTCTTACGCATTACGAGTTTCCTATGGGACTCACTCTGCTGTCTTGCCAGCACTAATAGTGCTAAAGCCCTTACCCTCCACTTACGAATGACAGCTTGGCAGCAGCCAGGCGCATCTTAGCCAATCAGACGCGCCTGGCTGCTGCCGAGCTGTCATTCGTAAGTGTGAGGACTTACGAGGCTATTCAACACACTGCACCGTGCTTAGC
Organism: Thamnophis elegans; assembly: GCF_009769535.1. Taxonomy (NCBI): domain Eukaryota; kingdom Metazoa; phylum Chordata; class Lepidosauria; order Squamata; family Natricidae; genus Thamnophis; species Thamnophis elegans. The sequence goes on along the minus strand of NC_045552.1, from coordinate 43,258,505 downwards.
TGTGCCCACAGAACAAGGAAAGAGATGATCTGTCATCTCAACATAAACAATTTCATCCTTCTCATTGAATCAAATAAATGTTCTTTATAATATAACTTTTGTTTATTTTGCATATGTACCAAAAAAATAAAAAATAAATATATTTTGATTTTTATTAAAGCATATGTTTTTTATGAGGGGTACTCAGCGTTACGAAAATTGTAGAAAGGGTACATATATGTGAAACGTTTGGGAAACACTGACCTAAGGGATTGGTTTGGACAAAACTCAGCAGCACTTTTTCATGTGGCTGTGGACAAAAATAGGATTGCCGACATCCAATGATGGATATGGAGGAGGAGGAGAAGGAGGAGGAGGAGGAGGAGGAGGAGGAGGAGGAGCAGCAGCAGCAGGAGGAGGAGGAGCAGGAGGAGCAGGAGCAGGAGCAGAAAGAGGAAGAGGAGGAGGAGAAGAAGAAGAAGAGAAGAAGAAGGAGAAGGAGAAGGAGAAGGAGGAGAAGGAGAAGGAGAAGGAGAAGGAGAAGGAGAAGGAGAAGGAGAAGGAGAAGGAGAAGAAGAATCCTAATTGCTGAACAAATTATCCAACTGTAGCTTCTTAAATAAACTATAGAAAATCCATCTATAGCCAAGTGGTGTACTTGAAGCTAATCGAAGGTCTCCAAACCTACCTCAAAGGTTGCTAGGCTAATATTTGTAGGGAAGAGAACTTTCATCTCCTGGAAGGAAAAATGGAATTTTGAAAAAGTTCATTGATGGGCCTGCAGGAAACACAAATCTGCCCCTGTAGGAAATGAGTGGCGTTTCGTCTCTTGTATCCTAGAAACCAAAGGCTGGTGGGCCAAAGGAAACCCACAAGATGTTTACCTGAGTGGCTGAAAAGCTCCACGCAGTTTTTGCAAAGGCTAAATTGAGCCCAGCAGAACCCACTGAAATCACAAAACGTCTCTGTTGGAAGAACATGGAGGCAAGTGGGGAAGGAATGAGTTCACTGACACCAGTGATGTCACTTTGGGTTTATTTTTGCCATTCAGTTTAGCAAAGTCAATGCAACGACTGTAGAGCTCACAGGCTGATTCATTCCGGGTCTGATTGCAAGCCTGTGTCATGCTTCAGCTTCAGTCCAAGATTTTCTGAATGGAAGCTTTTTCTCCTCTTCCTGGAACCCTCATCTATAATGATATAATTGGAGTTACAGCACACAGATTCCCTCGCACCAGGTTGGCTGGCGGTTTGGAGATGGAAGGTTAAAGACTTCGTCTCTCTGGGCTTTGGGAAGCTTCCTCACTTCTCCTCCTTGGCATCTCACCATCTGAGGTGAGGTTTTTCTTTCCTTTCATAGGTGCCATCAGACTCATTTAGAACTCTCCCTACATTCTACACTCCTACAAGCAACTTGCATTCCCCTCTCATCCATATCTCTCTCTCCCTCCCTCTCCCTCTCTATCTATCTATCTATCTATCTATCTATCTATCTATCTATCTATCTATCTATCTTGTATCGCTCTATCATCTATTCATCCATCTATCTATCATCTATCCATCCATCATCTATATATTTCTCTCCCTCTCTCTCTCTCTCTCTCCCTCATTATCTCCATCCATCTCTCTCTCCTATCTATCTATCTATCTATCTATCTATCTATCTATCTATCTATCTATCTATCTATCTATCTATCTTGTATCTATCATCTATCCATCCATCCATCCATCATCTATCCATTCATCCATCCATCTCTCTTTCTCTCTCTCACTATCTCCATCCATCCAACTCTCCCTCTCTCTATCTCACCATCTCTCTCTTCTATCTATCTATCTATCTATCTATCTATCTATCTATCTATCTATCTATTCATCCATCCATCTATCTATCCATCCATCATCTATATTTCTCTCTCTCTCTCTCTCTCTCTCTTTCCCTCATTATCTCCATCCATCTATTTCTCCATATCTCTCTCTCCTATCTATCTATCTATCTATCTATCTATCTATCTATCTATCTATCTATCTATCATGTATCTATCATCTATCCATCCATCCATCCATCATCTATCCATTCATCCATCCATCTCTCTTTCTCTCTCTCTCTCACTATCTCCATCCATCCAACTCTCCCTCTCTCTATCTCACCATCTCTCTCTCCTATCTATCTATCTATCTATCTATCTATCTATCTATCTATCTATCTATCTATCTATCTATCTATCTTCTCATTCTCTCTCCTACTTCAAAAACTCTTGGTAACATTAAGAAACATTCTAGATCTTCAGTAATCAACTGTGGTTGAAATACACAACAGTACTTCAGAATCAACCAAGGTACATCATTGTTTAAGCTATCCATGCTGTTCATGGCAGACCATTGTCGAGTGGTAAATGCTACATGTAGCAAGGAAGTCAGGGGAAATCAACCTTGAATGAAGCTGACCCCGAGATCAAAAAATGAAACAGAAGCTCCCATTTCCTTTCTGAAAAGAACATTAAATTCATCTTCTAAGAATTGAACGATGAGTCATATTAGAAGATGGTGGACCCAAAATTGCAAACGAGCTACATATTTATGAATTCAAGACTGCATCCTGGTAGTTCTGATGATTCATCTCCAACCTAGAGAGGCGTGCACTGCTAACAACAACAAAAAAAGAATGCTATGAATACTTTGACCGAAGTCAGATCGACCTCCTGTCAAGATAGCCATAGACTCTTCTGCAATTTAACCAGCTCTGCCACCAACGTTGCAGTCAGATTCTTTGAGTGCACAATATGGGACCTGCTGAAAGCTTTTACCTATTTGTTTTAATTTCACTGCTTCGGTGTGATAAAAAATCATTTCTTCAAATGAGAACCACATTTCCTTGCATTTTCAGTATTCAGAAAGGACTCACCCTTCTAACTTCTATTTGTGTAATTTACTTTTTGCTGTGTGATTTCCCACAGTCTACACATACTGTGGGTTTTTCATGCTTATATCAAATTCCAAAAGAACAGAGTGTGCAGAGAAGAGCAACAAAGAAGATTAGGGTGCCAGAGGCTAAAACATATGAGGAACGGTTGCAGGAATCAGATATATCAAGTATAATGGAAAGAAGGGTGACCAGGAGAGACATGATAGCAGTGACCAGGAGAGACCGCCTCCTGCCGATTACCTCCCATAGACCGATTAGATCTCACAGGTTAAGTCTCCTCCGGATTCCATCTGCCAGCCAATGTTGGCTGGCGACTCCCCGGGGAAGAGCCTTCTCTGTTGCAGCTCCAGCCCTTTGGAACGACCTCCCCGTGGAGAGCCAGACCCTTACTACCCTCCCGGCCTTCCGCAAAGCCACTAAGTCCTGGCTGCTGATAAATAAATAAAGGGAGACTAGTATAGATCTATTTCAAGCTATTTAGCTCTCATCAGCTAGCCATACCCAAGTTTTTTGGGAATCGAACCTGTGCTCTATTGCCTCCCAGGCAGGGAGTTAACCATTTGAGCTACAGAGAACGACTCCTTTATCAGCCAGCCAGGGTGGGAGGTATATACTTTAAAGTCACAACCCCTGGTATGCCCAAGTATGGGAGGAAGGTCACACTTCCACTCTCTGTCATTAGGCTCGTCACAAGAGACCATCCAGACAGAAACCCAATATTTTTTACTGTTGCCTTTTTTGTTACATTTGTTATATAAGTATATACCTCCCACCCTGGCTGGCTGATAAAGGAGTCGTTCTCTGTAGCTCAAATGGTTAACTCCCTGCCTGGGAGGCAATAGAGCACAGGTTCGATTCCCAAAAAACTTGGGTATGGCTAGCTGATGAGAGCTAAATAGCTTGAAATAGATCTATACTAGTCTCCCTTTATTTATTTATCAGCATAAATATAACAAATGTAACAAAAAAGGCAACAGTAAAAAATATTGGGTTTCTGTCTGGATGGTCTCTTGTGACGAGCCTAATGACAGAGAGTGGAAGTGTGACCTTCCTCCCATACTTGGGCATACCAGGGGTTGTGACTTTAAAGTATATACCTCCCACCCTGGCTGGCTGATAAAGGAGTCATTCTCTGTAGCTCAAATGGTTAACTCCCTGCCTGGGAGGCAATAAAGCACAGGTTCGATTCCCAAAAAACTTGGGTATGGCTAGCTGATGAGAGCTAAATAGCTTGAAATAGATCTATACTAGTCTCCCTTTATTTATTTATCAGCATAAATATAACAAATGTAACAAAAAAGGCAACAGTAAAAAATATTGGGTTTCTGTCTGGATGGTCTCTTGTGACGAGCCTAACGACAGAGAGTGGAAGTGTGACCTTCCTCCCATACTTGGGCATACCAGGGGTTGTGACTTTAAAGTATATATATATATATATATATATATATATATATATATATATATATATATATATATATATATATATATATATATATACACACACACACATACACATACACACACACACACACACACACACATATATATATATACACACACACACACACACACACACACACACATACTGGTTTTTAGAATCCTCCTTATCAAAACAGGTTGCTCTTCTTAACTACAATTTAATTTATCACCCCTTCCTTCCCAAATAAATGTTCATCTGGAATCTTCTCTTTATAAAATCAGCATTAATGAAATAAGCCTTTGATCCAAGCAAAGCAGTGGTGGGATTCTGCCAGTTTGCACCACTTCAGGAGAACCGGTTGTTAACTTTCTGAACAGTTTGGTGAACTGGTTGTTGGAAGAAATCATTAGGGCAGAGAACCGGTTGTTAAATTATTTGAATCCCACCACTGAAGTAAAGCTAAGGGCATTCTTGTGCTTGCAAGGAAGGCCAACACTTGGCATTGCCGGATGAGCAAGTGAGATCACAAATTTCCACCAATAACCTCGGGGGAAATCCTGCAGGTAATTAAGCAATTAAAGTCAGGGAAAGCACCAGGTACAGATGGCTTGACAGCGGTTTACTATAAAAACTTACAGTTAGAAATGGTAGAACCTCTTAGAGAATTATTTAATATGATTCAAACGGAAGGTAAAGTCCCTCCATCTTGGAAGACAGCGTTTATATCTTTGATACCCAAAGAAGATCAAGATACTACTCAACCCAAAAATTATAGACCTATTTCATTACTGAATGTAGATTATAAAATTTTTACTAAAATATTAGCAAATAGGTTAATGTTGGTCATTCAACAATTGATACATACGGACCAAACAGGTTTTATACAAGGGAGACAGATGAAAAGTAATGTTAGATTAATTATTAATGCATTAGAATATTTGGGAAAGAACAACCAGATCCCTGCTCCGTTTATATTTTTGGATGCTGAGAAGGCCTTTGATCGAGTTAACTGGCAATTTCTGCTGAAGATACTGCAAAAAATGCAGATAGGAGATAATTTTTTACAGTCAATTAAAGCAATATACCAACAGCAAACAGCACAAATCATAGTCAATGGAAGTTTAACAGACTCTTTTCAAATTGGAAAAGGTACAAGACAGGGCTGTCCTTTGTCCCCATTATTGTTTATTATAACTTTGGAAGTATTGTTGAATAAAATACGGGGCTTGGATGGTTTAAAAGGGATCAAGATTAGGCAGCAAGAATATAGAGTCCGTGCTTTTGCGGATGATTTGGTCATAATATTGGAACAACCGCAGGAATCCAGTATGGTTTTAATGAATACGATTAATCAATATGGTCAAGTGTCGGGCTTTAAAATAAACTTAGGAAAAACCAAAATATTAGCTATAAATATGAATATTAAACAAAAGGAAGAATTAGGAGTGATGCTAGGATGTGAGGTAGTTAAAAAAGTCAAATATCTTGGAGTTAACATTTTAACTTCAAATGGGAAATTATATAAGCATAATTATGAACCACTTTGGCATAGCATACAGACAGAGATGAAAAAATGGGAGAAATTGCACTTATCTTTGCTGGGTAGGATAGCGGCAGTGAAAATGAACATTTTACCAAAATTTTTATTTCTTTTCCAAATGTTACCTATACTTAAAAAAGATGCGAACCTTTTAGAATGGCAGAAGGGTATCAACAAATTTGTGTGGGCAGGAAAGAAGCCGAGGGTAAAGATGAAAATAATGCAAGATGTACATGAGAGAGGAGGATTGAAACTACCTAATTTAAAACTATATTATGATGCAGTGGCATTATCTGTAATTAGTGATTGGACTCATTTAACCAATGATAGAATATTGAATATTGAGGGACACGATCTGGTATTCGGTTGGCATGCTTACCTGTTATTCAACAAAAAATTGGATAAGAATTTTAAAAGTCATATTTTAAGAAATGCTTTATTGCGGGTTTGGAAGAAATACCAATATAAATTAAATGACAAGATACCCATGTGGGCAATTCCTAGACACGCAATTGAAAATATGAATACAGCACAAAAACAGGACAGAATTACTTACAGACAGCTTCTTACCTCGGAAAGGGGGGGTATTACAATTAAAATCTTTAGAGGTATTAAAAGAGGAGAAGGTAGCTCAAACATGGTTCCAGTATGGGCAATTACAGGCTAGGTGGAAAATAGACCAAAAAATTGGTTTTATCCAAGTTGAGGATAATCTGTTTAAACAAATAAGAGATCAAAGCTTAATGCATATAAAGAGGATATATAATGTATTAATACAGATGGATTCGGAAACAGAATTAGTTAAAGATTGTATGATAAAATGGGCTCAAAATATTGAAGAACCAATAATGTTGGATACATGGGAAAGAATCTGGGTAAGAAATGTGAAATTTACACAAGCTCAAAATCTGAGAGAAAATTTTTACAAGATGTTCTATAGATGGCATTTAGATCCTAAAAAGTTGGCTTCTATGTATCCGAATGTACAGCCTAAATGTTGGAGGTGTGGTTCTCTCGACGCTACATATTATCATATATGGTGGACCTGCCAAAAGGTTAAGGCATTTTGGATAAAAATATGGTGGGTCATGCAAAATGTTTTTAAAAGAAGGATAAAGTTTATTCCTCAGTTATTTTTACTAGGTATATGTACTGACTTTACAGTGGTAGAGACCAATTTGATTCTGCACCTGATAACTGCAGCAAGACTGTTGGTGGCGCAATATTGGAAGAAGGAAGACTTGCCTACAATCCAAGAATGGACATTGAAAGTAACAAACTTAGCCGAAATGGCTAAAATATCGGCATATCTCAAAGATCATTCAAATGAGATATATAAACAAGACTGGAAAAAATGGATTGACTATATACAAAATAAATACGGGACTAAGAAATTCCAGTTAGCCTATGCTTAAGATCAGAAATGATTTAAACTGTTAAAAGTCAGTTCAGTAAGAAGAAGCTAAGGTCAATCTAGAATGTCATTAATTTCTTTATTTCTTTTTTCTCAATAGATTTTAGACTGTGTTAGTTAAAAATCCATACCGTGTACGGGTTCTGGGAAGTCGGGGGGGGGGAAGGAGGAGGGGGGGTGGGGGGGTGGAGGGAGGGAGGGGTACACACACAAAAAAAAATTGTACTTCAATGTCTTAATGATTGACAAATGATGACATATTTGTGTGTTTTTTTTAAAGAAAAATAAAAAAGTTCTGTTTAAAAAAACAAAACAAATTTCCTATCATAAGGTAAAGGTAAAGGTTACCCTCGCACATATGTGCTAGTCGTTCCTGACTCTAGGGGACGGTGCTCATCTCAGTTTCAAAGGTGAAGAGCCAGTCCTGTCCAAAGATGTCTCTGTGGTCATGTAGCCGGCATGACTCAACGCCAAAGGCACATGGAACGCTGTTATCTTCCCACCAAAGGTGGTTCCTATTTTTCTACTTGCATTTTTACATGCTTTCAAACTGCTACGTTTTATTTGGCCTTCCTTAACATGCAAGAGGGTGTGTTGCCTTGCCCATAAATTTGACATGAAGGGAACACCTTAAACAGCCTGGTGAAAATAGAAAGCATGTGACATTCTTCTAACACCCCCCTTTTCGCTCAACTAATGTTTGCTTTTCACAGCTGCCTCCAGCATCTGTTTTTCATCTCCCCTCCTTATTTTATCCACCCAGAGGTATCACAAATATTACTCACGCCATGGTTTAGCCTCCTCCTCCTCCTCCTCTTCTCTTCTTTTTCTAAGTGGGCTTTCAAGTTTTGTCCAGCTGATTTTCAAATAACCACCTCGGTTGGTGTCTTCAAATGATTAAATGATGCCCTTTTAGTTCTGTGCAGATGAGAGAACAGGGGATAAGGTTGTCTTTAAACCCTACTGTACTGAGTGTAAAAATACTTAAACAATATAGAGAGCCAGCTTAGCACGGTATAAAGATTGGCCGTTTTTGAATGACCAGCTGTTCCTAAATTACGTCCTCTAGTACCTCTCGCCATTAGTAGACATGGTGACTAGGAATTTCATTAAGTGGTTATTAGTGTAGGAATCGGAAAGAAATTACTTTGGATGTTAATGCAAATGTGTGGAACTCAAATTTTCTGAACCTGAATGCAAACCTGGGTGCAATTATTATTGGCAGTTTACTCCCTTCTGTCCAGGACATGGCATATAAGTGATGCTTGAGCAGAGTCCACAATAAACATATTCTCCTTGACCTGTTTTCCTTGTTACCTTGTGGGAGAGGGCTTCATGGTATCCAAAGCAGAATAACTAGATTCAGCCATAGCTTTATTACATGGAGTATCAATCTTGTGAACTCTCAAATTCCCTCTTTCTGCTATGTATTCCAAATGGGCAATGATATACGTACATAAATACATACATACATACATGTGTCTATGTGTGTGTGTATGTATGTATATGTATATATGTGTGTGTGTATACACATACATACATACAGTAGGCATGAGCTTAAATGGATTCCAGAGGAAGGCCAGGAGGCATGTTGTCCATGGGGTTGTGATGGGTCGGACATGACTTTGCAACTAACAATATGTGTGTGTCTATGTCTGTGTTGTTCTTGTTGTTAATTACAAAGTTGTGTCCAACCCATCATGACTATGTGTGTATGTATGTATATGTATATGTATATGTATATGTATATGTATATGTATATGTATATGTATATGTATATGTATATGTATATGTATATGTATATGTATATGTATATGTATATGTATATGTATATGTATATGTGTGTGTATACACATACATACATACAGTAGGCATGAGCTTAAATGGATTCCAGAGGATGGTAGAGGACAGGAAGGCCAGGAGGCATGTTGTCCATGGGGTTGTGATGGGTCGGACATGACTTTGCAACTAACAATATGTGTGTGTCTATGTCTGTGTTGTTCTTGTTGTTAATTACAAAGTTGTGTCCAACCCATCATGACTATGTGTGTATCTATGTATGTATATGTATATGTGTGTGTATATATACACATACATACATACAGTAGGCATGAGCTTAAATGGATTCCAGAGGATGGTAGAGGACAGGAAGGCCAGGAGGCATGTTGTCCATGGGGTTGTGATGGGTCGGACATGACTTTGCAACTAACAATATGTGTGTGTCTATGTCTGTGTTGTTCTTGTTGTTAATTACAAAGTTGTGTCCAACCCATCATGACCCCTTGGACAACGTTCCTCCAGGCCTTCCTGTCCTCTACCATCCTCTGGAGTCCATTTAAGCTCATGCCAACTGCTACAGTGAATCCATCCAGCCACCTCATTCTCTGTCGTCCCTTTCTTCTTTTGCTCTCAATCTTTCCCAGCATCAGGCTCTTCTCCAGTGAGTCCTTCCTTCTCATCAGGTGGCCAAAGCATTTGAGTTTCCTCTTCAGGATCCGGCCTTCTAAAGAACAGTCAGGGTTGATCTCCTCTAAGACTGACCGGTTGGATTGCCTGGCAGTCCAAGACATTGCAACTGGGAGAACCATAGCCTTGACTATACCCACTTTTGTTGGCAGGGTGATGTCTCTGCTTTTTAGTATGCAGTCTAGATTTGCCATAGCTTTCTTCCCCAGGAGCAAGCGTCTTTTAATTTCTTGGCTGCAGTCCCCATCTGCGGTGACTTTTCCAACTTTTTCACTCTCCTTCTTCACCCACATCAAGAGGCTCTTTAGTTCCTCTTCACTTTCTGCCATTAGAGTGGTATCATCTCTGTGTGTGCGTGCGTATGCATGCGTGTATGTATGTATGTATGTATGTATGCATGTATATACACACACATATGTATGTATGTATAAATACAGCATGTGTCTATGTATGTGTATGTGAGAGTGGGCAAAAGAAGAGTTTCATTTTTAATGTGTTCAGGATGTGCACAGTAAAAAATGACAATAAAATGTACTGTATCTATCTTATCTTAGCTAACTGTAGGCCCAAAACCCAATGTCTTGTTTGTGGCGTCATAAAATGTATAGAGCGATTCAGAGGGCATATGAAAATAGTAATCAAAACTGGGAAAAATGTGTTTGTTAACCAAACAATATGCAAATACCTGACCATGGGCAGAAAAGGCACAGAAGAAATGAGTGTGCACATTTCCGTGCAGACTTTTCAAAATACGTTTAGAGACCAGGACAATGCAGGAAGGGTGATACTTCAGGTTGAGAACCGAGACTGAAATTAATTTGATGGCTTTGCTCATCTATATAGTACATTAAATGATATCCCCGTATTTCATTAAATATTTAGTAGAACAACCTGGGTGAATTGCATGAGGAAGACTATCCTAGTTACTAGCTGCATTAACAGAGGGATACAATCAAGATCAGGTGAGGTACTAATACCACTCTATAAAGCCTAAGGAAGACCATACCAGTGGGACATGGTGGCTCAGTGGCTAAGATGCTGAGCTTGTCAATCAGAAAGGCGGGTTGTTCGGTGGTTTGAATCCCTAGCGCCACAGTTAGGATGAAATGTCTCACAACCCAATAGGGCCACTAGATGGCGAACTTCACCCAGAAAGAAATGCTTTTTATGCTTCCAGAAACTATTTTTCTTGAACCCTTTTCACAAAGCTTATTTTATATATATGTTTCCTTTTCCTAAGGAAAAAGCCATTTTGAGGCTATAGGTTGGATACTCTGAACTGCTGTGCCATAGCACCCATTTGCATCACAACCAGGATGCAAGATTGAAGCACCTGAACATGAACATAAGGGAGAAGCTGGTTCCTGGGATTTTCCCATCCATTTTCTCAGGCAAAGTGACATATCTCTGTGTACCATTCAGTCATCCTTCTCCCCTGCATTTGGGGAAAACAGCATACTGGTTTATGAGTCCTCCTTGGCTTAAGAAATTATAGAAGTTTCTTCATGGATGGTAAATGAATAGTTCACTTAGCAGCAGGTCACCAGAATGTTAGATTAATTCTTTGGTTGCGCAGTGGTTAGAGTGCAGTACTGCAGGCAACTTCTGCTGGCTGCCAGCTGCCTTGCAATTTGGCAGATCGAATCTCACCAGGCTCAAGATTGACTCATCTCTCCATCCTTCCGAGGTGGGTAAAATGAGGAGCCAGATTGTTGCGGGCAATAGGCTGACTCTGTAAACTGTTTAGAAAGGGCTGGAAAGTACTGTGAAGGGGTATATAAGACTAAGTGCTATAGCTATTTTTCTTTCTTTCTTTCTTTCTTTCTTTCTTTCCTTCCTTCCTTCCTTCCTTCCTTCCTTCCTTCCTTCCTTCCTTCCTTCCTTCCTTCCTTCCTTCCTTCCCTCCCTCCTGTGCACAATGGTTAGAATGCAGTATTGCAGGCTGACTCTGCCCACTGCTAGCAGTTCAATCCTGACTGGCTCAAGGTTGACCCATCCTTCCATTCTTCTGAGGTCGGTCAAATGAAGACCCAGATTGTTGGGGGCAAGATGCTGACTCTGTAAACCGCTCACAGAGAGCTGTAAAGCACTGTGAAGTGGTATGTAAGTCTTAAATGCTATTGCTATTGCTATTATAAAGCAGAATATAATCTACAAAATAGAAACACAATTTAAACCTGTCCATTTGAATTTGCAAAATTTTGTTGAGCCATCAGATTTTGGCACAGGTGGTGGGTTATTTGCACAATTATGACTGCTTGGGCATGCCTGTGCAAACACAGAGCTAGGTTGTTTCCAGGTAAGGAAGTGGAATAGTATGACAGTAATATTTTGCATTATCACTCAGTTTTTGGTCCCCCACCCCCTTACCTTTGCTTTGAAAGACAGTGCTGAGAAATCTTTTCTGATTGATTTAAAATGAGTGCTTTGAACATTATTATTATTCCCTGAAAGATACATGGCTCCCTCTTGTGTTTTCTCTAGATCTAGCTGGCATCAGTGTTCAGACTTCTGCTTTATAGTTCTAACTATTTCAAGAGTTGTATATAACACCAAAGTAATCCTAGTCAACAAACCCTAAAATTAAAGCTTCCTTTTTATCTCAATTTTGAGATAATGTTTTTATTATCTGAAGAGACAATAAAAAAATTTAAGACAAAATTAAAATACCTTTATAAAATAACCAGATTTATAGCCTGTGTGTGAAGTCCACAATTGATGCATACATTGTAAAGTAGTATCTAAAATTATACAAAATAGATAACATCAAACATTATAAAAATGTGATGCTATCTAAAATTTATGTCAAATGTGACAATCTGTAAAATTATCCCCAAATTGGTAATTTAATGGTACATCTCGACTGCTTTGAAACTCATTGAATTTGGTACTCAGCGGATTTTGACATGAAATTTTTGTCCTGGTACTCATCATTTGTTTAATACTCAATGCACTTGTTGGTATCGGCTGCCTTTTGACTACAATTAATTCCTATGTAGGAATTAATCAATACATTATTCCTTATGAGAAAAATTTGTCTAGTACCTAACATTTTTGGTATTCACATCTCCCGGAATCAATTAATGATGAGTACTAAGGTACCACTGTATTTAAGACTACATAGTATACACTTGTGTAGCAGGAACAGGGCCCATCAAAATTCAGTGGATCTTAGATATGGCTGAGCAAAATCTAGCCACATGTGCTGTGGATAAAAGGCTGTTCATTTATGAGCAACATCTGGGCGGCCAACTCTGAAGGACCAAGATAGCTGCTGATCAGAAGGAGGATAAAACTGGTATGAATGTCTCTGCAAAAGGATCAATGCAGAAGAACGTCTTCTTCAATTTCTACCTCTCCAGAATCACAAAGAGATTCTCATTTGGTTTATTCATTTTTATTCCACCATTATTATTTTTAGAAACAACTGAAGGCAGCAAACATACCTGATACTCCTATTTTCCCAGGATAATAACCCTGACAGTTGTGTTGAGTTGAGAGAGAATAACTGGTCCAAGTAGTCACCCAATCTACTTTCATACCTAAGGTTGGACTAGAACGCCCAGACTCCCGGTGATTGGCCCAAGTCTCTCGGCCATCTTTCATCCCAAAGGTGAGACCAGAACCCAACACTTACCAGTTTCTAGCCTGATGCCTTAACCACTAGACCAAATGATCTCCCTTACTTTATATATGTTTTACATATGTAAGGCTAAAACATATGAAGAACGGTTTCAGGAACTGGGTATGTCTATTTTAATGAAAAGAAGGACCAGGAGAGACATGATAGCAGTGTTCCAATATCTCAGGGATTGCCACAAAGAAGAGGGAGTCAATCTATTTTCCAAAGCACTTGAGGGTAGAACAAGAAGCAATGGGTGGAAACTAATCAAGGAGAGAAGCAACTTAGAGCTGAGGAGAAATTTCCTGACAGTTAGAACAATTAATCAGTGGAACAACTTCCCTCCAGAGGTTGTGAATGCCCCAACACCGGAAGTCTTTAAGAAGATGTTGGATAGCCATTCATCTGAAATGGTATAGGGTTTCCTGCCTAGGCAGGGGGTTGGACTAGAAGACCTCCAAGGTACCTTCCAACTCTGCTATTGTACATTCCAATGCTTATCTAGCTTGGCATCTTTGAGGTGTCACAAATGGAAATTTCTTTGGGTCCAAATTTGCATTTCAGATTCAGGGGAAAACCCACAAAAAATTACAGTAGGGTAGGGTTGCAGGTCTGCGCAAGACATGCTCACAGGCATAGCCCCACAAAAAGTGATCATGAGATAATCTACAAAATATAATTGGGGGATTTCATCAGTGTTTTGCAATCCATTTAGATGTCAGGTGGCATCATTTAAATTTTAATTTAAAAAGAAAAAAGGAATGTTGACCAAGAAAAAAAGTAACTCTGTCCTCTCACAGAGGTTTGTCAAGAAAGATCCAGAGTGGAAGTTCCACCTTTCTACCTGATCTTACCTTGTTCAGCTTCTCTGATTCTGCATTCCAACCCAGTGTCAGAAGTCCGAGTAAGGCACCCATAGAAAGCAGAACTCTGAGGCAGGCAGCTTCCTCAAAGAATAAATTTATTGGAGACATCATATTGGCACAACTGGTGAAAACCGATTCTGAAAGTTCCCTCAGTTTTCACCCAGTTAAAAGTTCCCCCTTTCCCACAAATCATCCGTCACATTGTCCAATTGAGGTGCTGGCTGGTTGCTTGGTTATTCTACTCCTCCTCCTCCTTCCAGCCCCCTGTGGAAACGTCCTTGGTTCCCACAGGAAAACTGTCTGTTTTGGCTACCAGCCCCCAACTATCTATTTTCCTCCCCCCTCCAATCCAGTGGCAGCCTTGAAGCTGTAAAGATGGCCTCAGCCAGGTTCTCATCAGAGTTGACATTCAATCCGTAAGTGCAAATTAAATTAATAATAATTGAATTACAGGTAGTCCTCCACTGATAACAGTTTGTTTAGTGATTGTTTCTTGTTACAACCGCACTGCAAACAAGTAACTTATGACTTTTTTTCTCACCACTCTTGGCATTTCCCAAGGTCATGTGATCAAAATTCAGCCAGTTGGCACCCGGTTCATATTTATGACGATTATCCTGGGGTTATGAGATTACCTTCTGACAAGCAAAGTCAATGGAGAACCAGGTGCTCTTAACAAAGCGTGTTGCTAACTTAAGAACTGCACTGATTCACTTAACCACTGTGCAAGAAAGGTCGTAAAATGAGGCAAAATTCGCTTCACTGTTTTGCTTAGCAACAAAAATTTGTGGCTCAGTTCTAGCTGTAAGTTGAGGACCACCTGTGCTAAATTTCAGCCCTGGGATTCCCCTGAGCGGGGGGGGGGGGTGTGTGTCACAAAAGCAGGCAGGGAGAGCTACACATTAGCTGTGCCCCCTCCTCAACGTCTTCCATTGGAATTAAATGCCATAAAATCCATTATGTGTCAGTCTCTACTTTCCTTGCTTGCTGTTGGCTGCCATAGTAATGGGGAGGGAGGGGCCTTGAGATATTTGGGAGGGGGAATTACTGGTGCTGGAGGAGTTATGAAGAAGGGAGTTTTGCTCTCACCATCTTCTGCGCATGCTGGTGGCCGGTGTTTGGACTTGGTCAAGGCCAACTGTCTCGCATATCAGCTTGATGAGGCTTTTTGAAGATGCACCCTACATGACACCTTAGGGAGTTGCAGATTGGACATTCGGTTGGGGAATTGTGGGGGGTGCTGGGTAAACATGTAATATGTACACAATCTTGCTTTTCTTTTCGCTGCTTTCATTTCATATCTAATAAAAATACTTTTATTTCTTTCCAAATGGAGTTGAGGTTTTTCTTTCTTGGATATTGAAGGAGGCATGCCTGACATTAAGCAAGATCTGAGATACACACACACAGACACAGACACACACAGACACACACACACACATACACATACACACACAGACACACACACAAACACTACCTTCTTTGGTAGCATTTGCCAAGTTTAACTTATGTTTCCAATCTGGAAATGATTATTGGGTCTATGGATGAACAACTGAAGGGACTAGGAATGCCTACTCTAATGGAAGAAAGGATGATATGATGTCAGTCCTCCAGTGTTTGATGGGCTGTCACAGAGAAGGAGGAGACAACTTATTGTGTCCAAAGCACCTGAAGGCAGGAAAAAGAAGCAGTGAGTGGAGGTTTATCAAAGAGAGATACAACCTGGAACCATGGAGAAATTTCCTGATCGTGAGAACAATTAACCAGTGGAACAGCTTGTCTCCAGACATTGTTGATGCTTGAACACTGGTGGTTTTTAAGAAGAGATTGGATTGGACAAGCATTTGTCCCAAATGGTATAGGGAAGTGGTGAAATCTATTTTTTTTCCCTACCGGTTCTGTGGGTGTGGCTTGGTGGTGGTGGGTTCATGTGAGTGGGTGGGCGTGGCTATGTAGTAATTGACTGGGGAGAGTCAAAATACAGAAATTCACTTTAACAATGTCCTGCTGGAGCAGGGGGTTGGACTAGATGACCTCCAGGTCCCTTCCAGGCCTGGATTGCTGTGCACTTTCAAGGTCTCCTCTGAAGTTTAGTGCCAGGTTTGTGGTCCTTCTTTCCTCTTCTATCTCTTTCTTTAATTCTTTCTTTCTTTAATTCTTTCTTTCTTTAATTCTTTCTTTCTTTCTTTCTTTCTTTCTTTCGCAGCATCCCCCACCCCCTGTTTTTGGCCTAGCAGGCCTCAAGCGAGCCTCCTGGGAGCAAAAATGGACCCCCACACCACCATATTTTTGGCCTGATGGAAGAAATTTCCCAGTCCGTTCCCAGCTGGGAGTTGCCACGAAAATGTTGTGAAGCCAGCTGCTTGGCAGCTATAATTTTTATTAGGAAAGAAAAAAACAGGAAAATGGGAAAACAGCTCAGACGTTTCCGGGTCTGCAGACCAATTGTACAGGTCCTGGTTTCCCTTTTATACAGTTTTTCCCCTTTGAGGCTTTTGTGTAAGTTTATGTTTTACAGAGGTTTCTTTATTCCTGGTGATGGCTTCAGATTTTGGTTCTCTTGTTTCTGGATCCAATCTTGCCTGGTACCTTATCTCAAGAGTAATCTTATCCAAAGGAGGGGAGGGAGTTTCCTGTATGGGTGCTTGTGACTAAAGACCTTTGTGTAACTTGTGCCAATGGTAAAGTGACCAGATTTTGAAATTGGTAAAGCGGGACACCATTGACTGAGAGGGTGGGGGTCTTGATTAAAAATTTGGTCTATGGAAGTTGATAGGACATTCTAGGCCCAACAAGTAAAAATACTCACCACCTAGTTCAATACTCAAGGAGAAAAGTGGGAGGGGGAATAGAAGGGGTGCCCAACACATAGCCCAGAGTGCCCAGGTCCTTCTTCTCACCTGGCCTCATCTGACTCACCCCGGGCGGGCTGGAAGGCTTCGGGCGGCTCCTGGGCAGTGGGCGTCTGGGTGGGAAGGGCCGGCAAGGGGGTAGCGGTGGTATCTTCGGTGGCGGAGCAGAGGCACAGTAGCGCCAGCAGCCGGGCAGCCTCCATCGGGCAGTGAGGTGAGTCAGTCAGCCCGCCCCGCGACTCCTGCTAGTGCTCGACAGCGTGCAGCCGCCGCAGAGCCTCCAGCCCCGCAGGCTGCCCTCCCGGCGCGCAGCCACTATAGGCAAAGATAGACCTGGAAAAATGAGTGAAAATGTTTGCAAGAGGAAGCCATGTGGTGGAGCCAAAAAAAGGGCAGGGCACCCTTTCTATAAAAATCGGGACTTTTTAAAAATGCCGCGGGACGCGGGACAAATTATTAAAAACCGGGATTGTCCCACCAAAAGCGGGACGTCTGGTCACCTTAGTCAATGGTGGTGGGGAATATTTGCCTTGCCTTATAGATTGGATTCTAGGCCTTTGTTAGTCCAAGTGGTGGCTCCTGGCAGTTTCAGGGCTTCCCTTCTGTTTTGTTATTCTTAATCCTTTGTACTATGTTTCCTTTTGTGATTAAATGTAACATCTTTTGGTAACTATCTGCTTTGCTTTTGATTATGGCTCCCAACCTCGTGTGTGTTTCTATTATAGCTTTTAATCTGTAATATTCTGATTATGCCCCCTCATAATTTACTACAGGCCTAGCAGGCCTCAGGGGAGCCACCTGGGAGCAAAAATGGACCGTCCCCACCCACCCCCGTTCTCGGCCTAGCAGGCCTCAGGGGAGCCACCTGGGAGCAAAAATGGACCCTCCCCACCCCACCCCCATTCTCGGCCTAGCAGGCCTCAGGGGAGCCACCTGGGAGCAAAAACGGACCCTCCCCACCCCACCCCTGTTCTCGGCCTAGCAGGCCTCAGGGGAGCCACCTGGGAGCAAAAACGGACCCTCCCCACCCACCCCCGTTCTCGGCCTAGCAGGCCTCAGGGGAGCCACCTGGGAGCAAAAATGAACCCTCCCCACCCCCGTTCTCGGCCTAGCAGGTCTCAGGGGAGCCACCTGGGAGCAAAAATGGACCCTCCCCACCCCACCCCTGTTCTCGGCCTAGCAGGCCTCAGGGGAGCCACCTGGGAGCAAAAACGGACCCTCCCCACCCCACCCCCGTTCTCGGCCTAGCAGGTCTCAGGGGAGCCACCTGGGAGCAAAAACGGAGCCCAAATGCTAAAAAAAAAAGTTTTAAAAAAAGTTCCTACCATCGTGCAGCACAGCTGATTGTCGGAACTTTACTTTGTTAAGCATTTTTTACTTCCGGTTTGGGCGAACTGGCCGGAACTGGTGGGATTTCAGCCCTGGTATAGGGTTTTCTGCTTGAGCAGGGGGGTTGGCTAGAAGACCTCCAAAGTCCCTTCCAACCCTATCATTCTATGTTGCACAAGTCCACAATTTGAGTCCACCCTGGCTCTCAAGGTGGCTAGAAATGCAGCAAAATGAGACTGATATTGAACATTAGGAAGGAGAAGAACGGGGAGAGAGAGAGAGAGAGAGAGAGAGATCCCATCTGCACCATTCTTATTTAAATCAATCCTGTTGAATCAGTTATCTGTGTGTGCTTTCTGGATTTGATTTTTGTAACAAACTCAGACAATATTTTGTTTTGATTTTCAAATATCTCCAAAGATACAGTATATCTAGATAGAACAATAAGAAAAAAAATCTTCTTTTTATAATGATCATCTCTAATCTAGATCAAGGATAGAGCTTTCTCACCCTTTCTGATGCCAAGTAGAAATAGTTGGTAACCATGTAGGAAAGTACAGTGACTTAATATGAGTTCTTCAGAAATTACAGAAATATCATAAGAGGCAGAGGAGATTGTAACTTTGGTTTCTACAGAAGTTAAAAATATAAATGAGAAATATGCATGCTTCAGAAATACTAGAAGTATCATAAGAAGGCAAAGGGGATTAGGCTTTCAGATTTAATGTTCCCCCAGGACTCATAAAGGCAGGGGTCAGCATATAAAGGGACATAACTTGAAGATCGTCTTTGCCATGATTGAAGTGTAAAGCATTTGAAGGATATCAACATACAGCAGTGTTTCTCAACCTTGGCGACTTTAAGTCCTGTGGACTTCAACTCCCAGAATCCCCCAGCCAGGCTGGGGGATTCTGGGAGTTGAAGTCCACAGGACTTAAAGTCGCCAAGGTTGAGAAACACTGACATACAGGATCTGGTTAGCGTTGAGTTCATGGAAAAACTGATTTAAAAAGTATATACTTTCTATTAAATTTGAAAAAGGAAGATGAGCAAGTAAAAGAAACAGTGATACAGTGGGCAATGATATTTGGCTGTAATATACATTAGCAGTCATGGTCGAGGTGGCGCAGTGGTTAGGGTGCAGTACTGCAGGCCACTTCAGCTGACTGTTATCTGCAGTTCAGCGGTTCTAAACTCACCGGCTCAAGGTTGACTCAGCCTTCCATCCTTCCGAGGTGGGTGAAATGAGGACCCAGACTGTGGGGGCGATATGCTGACTCTGTAAACCACTTAGAGAGGGTGGAAAGCCCTATGAAGCGGTATATAAGTCTAACTGCTATTGCTATTGCTAAAACCTTTTTTGAAAATAGCTTCGAACTGGTAAGAACCCACCTTTGGTTGTTCTGCAGTCCCAGTGAACAATTCCTGTTATGAGGTATCCCTGGGACCAAATTCCCTGAACTATGGCTGCTATCAGAACTGTGCTGCTCCTCTAGACTAATATGGCCAGGAACTCTTGGAGTTGCATGTTTAAAGATTGGCTCCTGGACGTGCAGTGAACAGTGGGAATGTTGCGGGAAAGTTGAAGCAATGAGGGGGAGTTTAGCCTTCGTTGCAGCTGTGTTGCTTCCGTGCCTAACCTCCCACATCACTAACCATGCATGAAACAACATTGTCTTCATGTTGTACATAGCCATGTGTTCTTCAGAAATAACAAGAATATCCTAAGAAGCTAAAGGAGATGTTATCTTTATTTCTGCCGAAGTTAAAAATACAGCTGATGAGAAAACCATCTGAAGTACTTGTTGGGAAATATTTATTCTCATCCCAAAAAATTATATATAAATATTAGAAAAAATACCTACAAGTAGTTAAAAGGAATTTTGCCCATAATATGATCATGGAAATTAGCAATGGGCCCTAATCTGTACATTGAGATAAGGTGGAACTTTGTCTGTGTTCCACTGATTCAAATAAAGTTTATTAAATTGTTAAAACAAGTAATCTCCAAGTTCATTTAGTGACCGTTCAAAGTTGCAACAGGATTGAAAAAAGTGAGTTATGGTCGTTTTTCACAATCGTGACAGTTGCGACATTCCCCCTTGTTATGTGATCAAAATTCAGCTGCCTCATTTATGACGGTTGCAGTGTCCCAAAGTCATGTGATCCCCTTTTGCGACCTTCTGAAAAGCAAAGTCAATGGGGAAGCCAGATTCATATAACAACCCTGTAACAACTTAACAAATGTAGTGATTCGCTTAACAACTGTGGCAAGTAAATGGGGCAAAACTCCATAAATGTTTCCCTTAGCAACAGGAATAGAATAAAACAGAACAGAACAAAATAGAATAATAGAATAGAACAGAACAGAACAGAATAGAATAGAAGGAAGGGACCTTGGAGGTCAACTAGTCTAACCCCCTGCTTAAGCAAGAGACTCTATACATTTTTCTGACAAATGGCAGTCCAGACTCTCCTTGAAAGCTTCCAGTGATGAAGCTCCCACAACTTTCTAAGGGAACTTCTGTTCCATGGGTTGATTGTTCTCACTGTCAGAAAGTTCCTCCTTATTTCTAGGTTGAATCTCTCCTTGGTCAGTTTCCCTCCATTATTCATTGTCTGACCTTCAGGAGCTTTCGAAAACAGCTTGCCCCCCTCCTCTCTGTGGCAGCCCCTCAAATATTGGAAGACTGCTATCCTGTCTCCCCTGGTCCTTCTCTTCACTAGACTAGACATTCCCAGTTCCTGCAACCGTTCTTCGTATGTTTTAGCCTCCAGTCCCCTAATCATCCTGGTTGCTCTTCTCTGCACTCTTTTGCTTCCTTTTGCCAAGGCATTCTACTCCTATTTGCAAATAGATTTTGTTATTTCCTCCAGTTCTTTCTCTTCTCTTCTGCTGTCTCCAGGATTCCCAAATCCACTATCCAGACTTTTTGGTCTTTCTTATCAACCGTTTTAAGTCTAGGGTGTTAAGTGGCTGGTGCTTGTCTGTTTGAAGTCTAAAGTCCCAGAGCACTTTAGCTTCTTCATTTTCTGTTACTTTCTCTGTCTTGTGGTTCCCTCACTTCGTGCTTGCAGGCAAACTAAGCAATGTCATTTTCAGGATGTCCCAGAATAGATAGAACAATTACTATTTATGCATTGTTTATTTTTGTCTGGCATACAGAGAGAAAATGAGATTTCTCAACACTTTATCCCTTTTTCCTATGATCCACAATGACAGGGAATTGCAAAAATGTTCTCTCTCTCGAAATGACTATATGCAATAAAGGAAGCATTTTCTGATCTGGATGCTTCAATCTCTGAGTGACCCAGGCCATATCTGGTGCCTGTTTACAGTTCCTGGAATTTCTTCTTCCTACAATATCCCACTTAATTTCAGCATTGGCAGCACAATTATTCCTTTTTTGGTATTTGCTTTCTTTTATAAACTAAGGAGTTAAAAGAGGGGCGTTGGTGCCTGTTTTATTTAAATGCCTCCTAAAAGTTTTGAAATATTTCGGCTGTGTTCCACCTAAAACCCATCTGCTTCCTTGTTGTTCTCGAAGGCCTAAACCGTTAACATCCTTCAGGCCTGAAATAATTGCACATTCCTCTTATCAGATCTAGAGTAAACAGATTAATTTTGGATCCACTTAATATTCCTATTTTTTTCAGTCAAGTTCCATTTCTACCATTTCTGTATTGGAGAAGGGTATTTTTTAAATGCTGTACAAAATAAATTGTACACTATATTGCCAAAAGTATTCGCTCACCCATCCAAATAATCAGAATCAAATTGCAGCTCAAGTTTAGCTATAATTCTGCTATAACAGTAGATGACATTTCCACACCTAATAAGTACAATTATGCAGACAGTCTGCTTATTATATAATTATTTAAGAGGATGGTTAGTCTAAGCAATCAGTCCTTTCTAGCACATTCTTAATTTGTTTTCTTTCAATTCTTTCAAGAACAAAACCCAAGCCAAATTGAGAAGGTTGTGAGAAAATTTCCATGTCATACTTTCTATTTTGACTGGTCATGAGAAATGCTCATATCCAGAAATACTTATCTACAAATATATGTATCTTTTTCTGCACCAGTTGCCATACCAAACATTTTCACAGCATTTTTTTCAACAATTCTTATTCAGCCTTGCCTTCTACTTCTACTGAGCTATGTATTTGGATTTTGCAAATGGAAGAAGAAGAATGAGGAGGAGGAGGAGGAGGAGGAGGAGGAGGAGGAGGAGGAGGAGGAGGAAAAAGAGGAAGACAGGAGGAGAAGAAAAAAAGGAAGAGGGAAAGGAGGAGAAAGAGGAAGAAGAGGAGAAAGGAAGATGAAGGAGAAGGAGAAGAAAAGGAGGAGGCAGAAAAGAAAAAGAGGAGGAGGGGAAGGAGGAGAAAGAGAAAGATGGTGAGAAGAGGAGAAAGGCAGATGAAGGAGATGGAGAAGAAAATGAGGAGGAGGAAGGGAAGAAGAGGAGGAGAAAAAGATACAGGAGAAGGAGAAGAAAAGGAGGAGGAGGAAGAGAAGAAGAGGAGGAGAAAGAGAAGCATGCATAATTTCTATGGAATGAGAGGCTTGTGTGTCCTGTGACATTTGAGAGCTATGCTAGTGATAATTTATCATATTATTTCTCAACCTCAGCAACTTTAAAATGCATGAAACCAAAGACCAATCATTTTTGATAAACTTAAAAAAAATCAAAAGAAAGAAATGCACATCTCTGCATGCTTAGATTAGATTACAGCTGAACATATTGAAAGCAATGGTGGGATTCAAATAATTTAACAACTGGTTCTCTATCCTAATGATTTCTTCCAACAACCAGTTCACCAAACTGCTCAGAAAGTTAACAACCGGTTCTCCTGAAGTGGTGCGAACTGGCTGAATCCCACCACTGGTTGGAAGGATCTTGTAGGTCATCTGCAGCCAGTAATCACTGCACCACCGCTGCTATTTTCTCTGATTGAAACCGGTCATATTTGGTTGATTGATGCAGCCATTCTAAAATATAGTAATGTCAAAGACAATGAATAAGAGTGGGGTGGGGAAATGACAAAATACCAAGATTTGCACATGGAGACTGTAAAAATTTGAAAGAAGTTGAGACTGGTGCCAACTGTTATTGGGATACCAGGTACATTATCAGGAGGAATTAGGAAAAAAAATGGATTGTCTAAATTTGAAACAATGTAGACGCTGAGCTTGTTGATCAGAAAGGTTGGCAGTTCAAATCCCTAGCACCATGTAACAGGGCGAGCTCCTGTTACTTCTCCCAGTTTCTGCCAACCTAGCAGTTCGAAGGAACGTAAAGCTGCAAGAAGAAAAATAGGAACCACCTTTGGTGGGAAGGTAACAGCGTTCCGTGTGCCTTCGGTGTTGAGTCATGCCAGCCACATGACCACGGAGACGTCTTTGGACAGTGCTGGCTCTTCGACTTAGAAACGGAGATGAGCACCACCCCCTAGAGTCGGGAACGACTAGCACATATGTGCGAGGGGAACCTTTACCTTTTTATAATACTTATATATAAATAGGTACTACTTTTGCAAACCCCGAGACGTTGAGAATCACAAAGAAGAAAACTAACCAACGCAATTACTATGACTAACAATAATAATAAGATTATAATAAATTAATTATTGCTCCTCAATTACCCAAGCAAACGTAAGATTCTTAAGAAAAGAAGAAATTGTATTTCAAAGAACATTCCCTGTTGCACAGTTTTGTGGAATGCTATGATTTTAAATTATACATTGTGTTACTCGTTGTATTTCCATTATTTTATATTCTGGTATTGAACAGCATCAATGTAAGTAGTTCCTCAAAAATGCAGATCTATTCCAAAATCCCAACTTAAATGAAATTCTGAAAACTTACATTTATTAAGAGAGTCAAAATGCCAAGTAGAATAGGGTATTAACCTTTCAGATGAGGTTATATAAGGACTGGATAAAATGAGACATTTCCAGATGCCTCCAAATGAGATTGTGGGGATCTTTTCTTTGTCAGTTAATTTATCACCAGTTTAGTCTTACAATGTATGTTGCAAGGGTTTCTTAAGCTACTGTATTTTTCAGAGTATAAGACGTACTGGAGTATAAGATGCAGCAAGGTTTTGAAGAGGAAATTTTTTTAAAAAAAGTTTTTGCACTCTGCAAACCTCCCCAAAATGACCCATTTTTTGCAAAAAAAAGGCCTGTTTTTTTCTCAAAAAAAGGGCATGAATAGCCCTTAGGAGGCTTGTAGAGTGCTCCGGGTGGGGGGGGCAAAAACAAGCCAAAAATGGCCCGTTTTCACAAAAACGGGACTGGTTTTTTTGTCAAAAAAGGCATGGATAGCCTTTACGAAGCTTATAGAGTGCTGCTGGGGGCTGGGGGGGAGCAAAATGGGCCATTTTTCACTCATTTCTGTCCTCCCCAACCCCCAGGAGCTCTCTGAAAGTCATCTAAAAGCTATGAGCAGCCATTTTGGTGAAGGCGGGATTTCAGAAGGCAAAAAATGCTGTATTTAGTGTATGATGCACCCAGATTTCCAGCCTCTTTTTTGAGGGAAAAAGGTATACTCTGAAAAATACGGTACTTTTTTATATAGGAAAATTCCAGGCTGGGTCTGAACAGAAATTATTTTTGTTTGCCTCAGAATCACTCATTAGCATCTCTAAATAATAAATAAGCCATCATTTCATGCTGATCAATCAATATGATGCAGTTGTTACTACTGGTATTGGATCTAGGTTTTACAATAGTCTGCTTTTGTTCCTGAAATCCATTGGTCTTTTTCCTCTGATCTACAGTAGATCTGCACTAAACCTAGAGATGGAAATGAAAGAGAAACAAGTTTTTCCTCTTCTTAATCCTCTTACTTATTTTAATTTATTCACTGAGTTTATATTTAGATACATTATGTAAAGTCCCAACTCTTGGAAGAGTGTAATTCTGGGAAAGGTGGAAGGAAGAAGGACAAGAAGCAAGGAGGGTGGATTCAGTTACAATGGGCAGGAATGCACTGTTAGGAAACATGAAAGACCAGAGTAAGGGCTGATCATCATAGGAAAAAATCTATCTATGGGGTTCACTAGCAGTCAACAAAGTCTCAATTGCACATAATCAGTCAACCAATCAATCAAAAGGCAAAAGGCACATGTTATTTCATGCACACGAAGCATGCAAAACAGGTCTTTGCTAATGAAGCATGTTCCATTGTGCATGAAATAACAGCTTGGTCTTTGGAGGTGAGTTCAGTAGAAAATCAACAGGAACAGACAATTGTAGTTATTTGGGGAAAGGTATGGCTGGGTCACTGATATCCTGACCCAGACTATTTATGCTCCATCCTTTCATTGTAGAACCACTTATAAATGAATTAATTTGAATGATCCCAGTAGGTTATAGGAATGATATAATGACATTGGGCTTCTGCCATTTGGAATAAACTCTGCTTCCTTCACTGTTTGTCTGACCTTGTTCTCTCTCCTTATATGGATGTGATTCTCCCTGGAAATGTGGTTATCTGAGGAATCTCAACTTTCTTAAGCTTGGAAGAAACAGAGGTGTGATTCAAACGCCAACATTGTTTAGAAGACCGGAGATCAATAGATATTCAGAGATCCCAGCTTCTACCTGCTCCAACATAGTGTACAAGAGAGTGCAAACAAACAAGGGCAAAAATGCCATCTTTGCCTTGAACGACAGAAATGTTAATAGATTTGTAGGAATTATCCAGGGACAAATAGCAATATCAATAGCACTTAGATTGATATACCACTTCACAGTGCTTGACAGCTCTCTCTAAGCAGTTTTACAGAGTCAGCCTATTGACCCCAACAATCTGGGATCTCATTTTACCCACCTCGGAAGGATAGAAGGCTGAGTCAACCTTGAGCCTGGTGAGATTTAAACTGTAAAATTGCAGACAGCTGGCAGGCAGCAGAAGCAGCCTGCAGTAATGCATTCTAACCACTGCGCCATCACAGCTCTTTGTCGGGGTAAAATAGAATAGAGCTAGGATTTTGGAGGTCTTCTAGTCCAGCCATCTGCTCAAGCAGGAGAGCCTAGATCATCTCAGACAAGTGACTATCCAGTCTCTTCTTAAAAACCTCCAGTGTTCAAGTGCCCATGATTTTCGGAGGCAACAGTTCCACTGGTTAATTAATGAATAGTACATTTCAGACACGTTCATCCAGGAGATTTTCTGCTGGGTAAACCTCTCTGATGTCATCATGAAAGACAATGAAACAAGATGTTGAGACTCTAGAAAGAGTGCAGAGAAGATGATTAGAGGGCTGGAGGCTAAAAATATGAAGAACAGTTGCAGGAATTGGATATGTCTAGTCTAGTGAAAAGTGTTCTGACCTAGGCTTCACAAAATCATGAAGCAGACTCCTTGTCTTGAAAAAAAACCCTTTTTATTAAGTTAATGTGAATTCCTCTCATTCACATCCAGCAAAATCCCGGCAAACAGTCTTTCAAGGGTGAATTTACAACCACAGACCTTATCATGCTTGGAAAGCTACCAGACCAATATCTTCCAAACCCAATGCTGTACAAGAAAATACTTGGCAAGGAGTCTCTGAGAGTTACAAACAAATCTTCACACTAATGAAATGAACTAATTGTCTCCTGCAAACTCCACTCCTCTTTCGCTCCTCTTTATTCCCTATGGGAGGGGCCATTCACTGTCCACCTGTGTTTTTACTCCTGAGTCGGCCCTTATTCCTTAACTGTTCCCTTCTTCTGGCAGCTCTGTGCATGCACACATCAGGAACAGGCTCCAGATGTTCTTCTGCCCCATTGATCTTCAACCCCAAAGGTAGTTGATAACTGTTGGACAGCTCTAGCTCCATTTCTGCCTCCTACATAGAGCCCTCATCAGAGCCTTCCCCAGACTCTAGGACTGGCTTATCTTCCTCCCCAAACTTCTCACTGTCTGAGTCTGCCACCAGCTGGCCACTGGCAAGCCACAACAAAAAGAAGGACTAGGAATGATATGATAATGTTCCAATATCTGAGAGGCTGCCAGAAAGAAGAGGGGGTCAGCCTACTCTCTAAAGCACCTGAAGGTAGGACAAGAAGCAAAGGATGGAAACTAATCAAGGAGGGAACCAATCTAGAACTAAAGAGAAATTTCCTAACAGTGAGAACAATCGATCAATGGAATGACTTGCTTCCAGAAGCTGTGGGTGGGGGATTTTTAAAGAACAGATTGGACAACCATTTGTTCTGATTAGTATAGGGTCTCCTACTTGAGCAGGAGGTGGACTAAAAGACCTCCAAGCCCCCCCCTCTATTATTCTATTAACATAAAGGACTTTATGCAATATAATTGTCAGAGTTTGTTGCAGAAAAATCAAATCCAGAAAGCACACACAGATAACTGATTTCAGCTGGATGCATTAACTTCTTTATATAGATAATAACAGATGAGTAAATGTACAATACCAATAGTAGATTCTTTCAATGTGGTAGACGTTACAAGCAGAACACAAGCAGGAGAGAACAGTTTCATTTTCAGAGTTCAGAGCACTCAGAGCCCAGACTAGTTTCATTTCCAGCACAGAGCTTAATACCAACAAAGAGAACCTCTTCTATACAGGGCAGTTAAGCTAAGCCTAAGCCACACCCAGATGTCTAGCTGTCTCCAAAAAATATTGTTTCAGTTTCTAAACAGCCCTCATTGGCTGATTTAGTTGCTATGCCTATTTATTGGCTGACCTTGTTACCATGTCTCTACCAGTCATGAATATTCTGACAGAAACAATCTCCCAGTAAAAATCACATAGATTCCATATTGTTGGCTTTTTATAAGCTGTTAAAAACTGAATTGTTTCAGATAAGCCACAGAGGATGAAATGGTGCCATCACCATTAGTTCCTGTTCCTGTTCCTGAATGTATTCATGTTATGGGTGTCTCCTTAAATTTTTACGGTGGTTTTATTATATCATCGATAAACATCTCCAAGAGACTCTGGGTATGGAGGTTATACATTCAATAAAGGAATGATTGTATTTGCAGAGTGCCATCTGGAAGGCCCTTTTGAAAGTAACACAACCCCTTTTAGAGAAGGATGGGCTGGCTGGAAGATTTATCAGTTGACTGCGATGAGTTGCCAGCAAAATGCTTTGTGGATCATGAAACACTTTGTATTTGTTTGGAGTAAGATACCAACTGAATTATTTGGGAAGAGATGGAACCCAGAGCTTACTGTAACAGCATTGTCAAAAAGGCACTAAGAGTTATTAATATAATTTTGCAAAACTTCTTCTCCGGTAATACTGTATTGCTAACTAGGGCACACAAAACCTTTGCTAGACACATTCTTGAATACAGCTCGTCTGCCTGGAACCCACTGTAGATTGAACATTAACACGACTGAGCAGGTCCAGAGCAGTGGTGAAATTCATTTTTTTTTACTACCTGTTCTGGGGCGTGGCAGGGGAAGGATATTGCAAAATCTCCATTCCCACCCTATTCTGGGGTCAGGCAGAGGTGGCATTTGCAGGTTCTCTGAACTACTCAAAATTTCCGCTACTGATTCTTCGAACTACTCAAAATTTCCACTACGAGTTCTCTGAACTATTCAAAATTTCCGCTACTGGTTCTCCGAACTACTCAAAATTTCCGCTATCAGTTATCCGAAATACTCAAAATTTTCACTACCAGTTCTCTGAACTACTCAAAATTTTTGCTACTGGTTCTCCGAATGACTCAAAATTTCCAGGGAGTACAACTTCAGATACAAAGTACTAGTGAAATACTAGCACAGTTAATAAACCCTTAGTAAGACCACATCTGGAGCACTGCATCCAGTTTTGGTCACCACAATATAAAAAATAAAGACGTTGAGACTCTGGAAAGGGTACAGAGAAGAGCAACTAAGATGATTAGAGGGCTGGAGGCTAAAACACACAAAGAACTGTTGCAAGAGTTGGATTTGTCTAGTGAAAAGAAGGTCTAAGGATGACATGATAGCAGTGTTCCAATATTTGAGGGGCTGCCACAAAGAAGAGGGAGTCAAGCTATTCTCCAAAGCACCTGAGGGCAGGACAAGAAACAATGAATGAAAACACATCAAGGAGAGAAGCAACCTAGAACATAGGAGAAACTCCTTAACAGTGTGAACCATTCACCAGTGGAATGGCTTGCCAGAGATTAGCCAGATTGTACAACTGCTCCAGAATGCCACAGTTTAGCTTAGTTTATTGTCATTGTGCCTTGTACAACGAAATTAAATGTGATCTTCAATGTACAATGACAGTTCAGGTTGTGATTGTTAAGGAATCATGGGCAGGCATTAAGCGCGACATCAGGCGGTGGCTGGTTTCCTCATTGACTTGACTTATTGGAAGCTGGCAGTGAAGATCACAAGCGGTGATGATGTGACTGTGGGAAGTTGTGACCATTTGTAACTGTGTGCCAGTTGCCAAGTGCCCCAATCATGATCAGAACAGTGTGTACAGTTTTGAGTGTTTCACAGTTTCACTTTGTTTCACTGCTGTTGTGTCAGCTGCACTGGTTTCTGATGTTTTTCTGTGTGCAATTCAAGGTGCTGGTTATCACCTTTAAAGCCCTGAGTTGCAAAGAATCAGGCTGCAGGTTTGTCTTTTCCCTGAGAACATCTCCCTATTTCACCAGGTGGGACATGCTCCAGGTCCTTTCTCTTAAATGCTGCCCTTTCACAGGAGGCACGCCTTCTCTGATTCGACTTTGATCTTGAAGACCTTTAGTTTCTTGGTCTTCTGGAAGGCAATGGAACCTGGCTCTTCTCCCAGTTCATCCCAGCATAAGTATTAATACTGTTTGAAAGATATTTGAACCTTGCCATTTGTTATACAGGTGGTCCTCAACTTATGACCACAATGAAGTCCAAAGATTTCATTGCTAAGCAAGACACTTGTTCAATGAGTTCTGCTCCATTTTCTTCCACAGTTGTTAAGCCAACCACTGAAATTGTTAAGCAAATCATTCCATCCTTGAATGAATCTGGCTTCCCCACTGACTTTGCTTGACAGAAGCCAACTGAGAAGGTCACAAATGGAGATCGCATGATCCCAATGTCAAGATTTGAAGCGCACTTTTGTTTCGCAACCATTTTTCCTTCTCAGCTTGGCAATGAACTGGGGGAGGGAAGGGAAGGGGAAGATGGAATGTAGGCTCCAGACATCAAGAAGATGTGTGAGAGCCAAGGACAGGTGTTCAGCAGGTGTTTTCCAAAGCGAAAGAGCTTTTCTCACAACAATGTAAGGAGACTCAGTTGGACAATGTCACCTTGCACTAATAGAGGAAGGGAGAATCCTATAAAGGGAATTATGGTGATGACCTGGCAAGCATCCTAATTACTGAGACAGGTATCACAACAACGGTTTCCTGGAAAGCGTACTTTATGTGGGTTTGCGCGGGAAATAGCTAGATCTGGTTTTCTCCTCACCAGTGCTGAAATGATGTACTCAACAAACAACTGTCGTAAATGCATGCCAGTTGCCAAACATCTGAATTTGGATCATATGACCATGGGGATGCCGCAATGGTCCTAAGTGTGAAAAAGTCACATTTTCCAGTGCTAATGTAACTTTGAACAGTCACTAAATGAATGGTTATAAATTGAGGACTACCTGTATTCTGGGGCATTTAAGAAAGCAAAATGTGTAGCTGGATCAGTTCAGCAGAATCTATTTAATTTGGATGTTAAAAATAGGATCTTTAGGTACATCCCATTTCTGCTTTGGCCACACCCACTGTCCTCCTGGCTCCACCCACATGCCCCTTAACATGTTGATGATGGCTCTTGTCCCATCCAAACTTGTATTTCCTTGATCTAGCAGATATGTTCTTATTCGTTCCCTTTTCTGTTGTAAGTCCAAGAAAAACTGCCAGAATTCCAAGACACACTCAGGAAACAGTTGTTGTGATACCTGCCTCAGTAATTAGGATGCTTGCCAAGTCATCACCACAATTCCCTTTTTAAGATGCCGAAAAAATCTCCACCAGGCTCCAGCAGTACATCCTTTGTGGAAGACCTTTACGGATTCCGCTTCTCTAAGGAAGGTTTCTCATCAAAGAACGTAGTCCGGTTTAAAGTTGTCTCTGCTTGCTGCCAAACTAAACAGGAATAGAGCTTTAAGGGCCTCATTGGTTTTTGTTATTTCCTTATATACATTGGGAGTTGGACAAACCACGGTAGATGTGAGTCGTCCTTAAAAGAAAGAAAACAAGCAATGGTTCCACTGTGAAGGTTTGCTTCCTGGGGTCCATAAATATTGGTTAAAGTGGACCGCAAGGTTTACAGACCACCCAGTGATGGGTTTCAAAATGTTTTAGAACCTCTTCTGTAGGTGTGGCCTGCTTTGTAGGAGTGGCTTGCTGGCCATGTGACTGGGTGGGCCTGGCCAACTTGTAAAATGTGGTGAAACTCACTTAACAATGCTCTTGCTTAGCAACCAAAATGTTGGCTCAGGAATTCTGGCATTTGAAGCACGCAAGTCTTAAGCATGACTTAGTGGCACTGTAGATGTGTGGAACCTCTTCTATAGAAGAGGTTAGAACTGGCAGGAACCCACCCTTAAGACCACCCATGGTAAGGAGGCCTCTAAGCATCTCTGCAAAGCAAGACAAGGCATCCCAAACTACATGCAAGTAGCCCAGCATGTCCTCACAAACAATATATTGGGTGTTCAATATTAGCTTTGCACTTTGTGTATAGTTCAATGTTGATCTTTTTAATGGCAAACCTTTATCCCTCGGGCATCTGGTTGGTTACTGAGGTGTGGGAAGTCTGAACAGAATAATAAAATAACAGAGTTGGAAGGGACCTTGGAGATCTTCTAGTCCAGTGCTCACCAACCAGTGGTCCGTGGGCCACTGTTGCTCAGCGAGAGAATTTTGGTGGTCCGCAGAACAATTATTTGCATTTTTTATATTGCACTAAATGCTATTTATCTTTTTTTTAAAAAAAAATGCATATCAGTGGTCTGTAGGATTTAAAATTATAAATTTAGTGGTCCCTGAGGTCCAAAAGGTTGGTGGCCCCTGTTCTAGTCCAACCTCCTACTCAATCAGGAAACCCTATACCATTTCAGACAAAAGGTTGTCCAAACCCTTCTTTAAAATCTCCAGTGTTGGAGCACCCACAGTTTCTGGAGGCAATCTAATTCTTCTAACTGTCAGGACATTTATCCTTAGTTCTAGGTTGCTTCTCTCCTTGATTAGTTTCCATCCATTGTTTCTTGACCTGCCTTCAGTGCTTTGGAGAATAGATTGAGGACCTCCAGTAATGGAGCACCTAAAACTTCTGAGGTCAAGTCCTTTCCATTGATTAATTGTTCTCACTGTCGGGAAATGTCTCCTTTGTTCTAGGTTGCTTCTCTCCTTGATTAGTTTCCATCCATTGTTTATTGTCTTGCCTTTGGGTCCTTTGCAGAATATATTGACTCTCTCTCTTTATTGCCGTTTTTCCCCCAACTCTGCAATGTCCAGATTACAGAGATTACAGATTACACATTACTCTGTAATGTCCAGATTGCGGGATGCAATGGCTCAGTGGCTAAGACTGAGTGGCCGAGCTTGTCGATCAAAAGGTCAGCAGTTTGGCGGTTCAAATCCCTAGTGCCGCGTAACAGAATGAGCTCCCAGCTTCTGCCAACCTAGCAGTTCAAAAGCATATAAAAATGCAAGTAGAAAAATAGGGACCACCTTGGTGGGAAGGTAACAGCGTTCCCTGTGCCTTTGGCATTTAGTCATGCCTGTCATATGACCACAGGGATGTCTTCAGACAGCGTTGGCTCTTTGGCTTTGAAACAGAGATGAGCACCGCCCCCTAGACTCAGGAACAACTAGCATATATGTGTGAGGGAAACCTTTACCTTTACCTTAATGTCCAGATGGGTTAAGACATTACGTGACCTGACAAATGTGTGCACGACAAAAGCGCGCCGAGAAAACCACGGCAAGAAAACCACGACATCACACACACGCCCACAACAATGCACCGACAAAACCGTGCCCACAAAAGAGCTATTTCAGTTAAGGTAAGGGTTAGGTTCAGGGTTAGGTTTAGGGTTAGGTTTAGGGTTAGGTTCAGGGTTAGGTTTAGGGTTAGGGTTAGGTTTAGGGTTAGCTTTAGGGTTAGGTTTAAGGTTAGGTTTAGGGTTAGGTTTAGGGTTAGGTTCAGGGTTAGGTTTAGGGTTAGGTTTAGGGTTAGGGTTAGGGTTAGGGTTAGGGTTAGGTTTAGAACTTGTGGTTATTACTTGTTTGTTGAAGCCACGCTTTTGTTGGCGCGCTGTTGTCAGTGCGCTTCTGCGCTCATTCGTCGGCGCGATTTAGAACTCACGGTTTTCTCGCTGCAGTTTCGTTGGCGTGCTTTTGTCAAGCGTGCATTTGTTGATGAACCAAGACATTATAGAGTTCTGTAATTTGTATGGCATGCTGAGTCTATTGGATAAACCCTTCTAGAAGATATAAGTTAGGGAGTCTGGAATCAGGGTTTTTTTGTGATTTTTTAAAAAAAGGCTCCAACCTTAACCATCTTGCTTGCCACGAGTATCCTTAGGAAAAAAGAGACTCACATAGGAATTTCACCTTGGAAAAACTAATTTTCATTGTCATCTTTGGCCTGCATTTATAAATCAAATCTAGCATCTTTCATACACACAACAATAACAAGTGATATAAGAGGCAATAAGGAATGATCTTTAAGCACTGAAGTGGTTTTAAAAGGTTCAGCCATGCTTACTAGAAAATTTATATGGCCACTCATCTGAACAAATAACTTTAGGCAGCTGTACAAAAACCTTTTCCAAAACCACAGTAATTTCTATGAAACACCACCAATTCAGAAATACTCATTAAAAGATCCAACGGGCATAAAGGTTATTCCAGTTCAGTCACTTATCCTTCATTGGAAACTTAATTGTTGTGAGAAATATCAACATTCTCAGTCGTCTAGGTCATGGTTGTCCCAAAGGTGCTTTTTCAAAAGCCTACTGGACTTTCTTTGTTTCCTTTGAAGACGTTTCGCTTCTCATCCAAGAAATCAAAAATGAGGATGATTAGGGGACTTGAGACTAAAACATACAATGGATGGTTGCAAGAACTGGGCCTGGTTAGTCTAGTGAAGAGAAGGGCCAAGGGAGACACGATAGCAGTCTTCCAATATTTGAGGGGCTGCCACAGAGAGAAGGGGGTCAACATATTTTCCAAAGAACCTGAAGGCCAGACAAGGAATAATGGATGGAAACTGAACAAAGAGAGATTCAACCTAAAAACAAGGAGGAATTTCCTGACACTGAGAACAACCAACCAATGGAACAGAAATTGCCTTCAGAAGTTGTGGGAGCTTCACCACTGGAGGCTTTCAAGAAGAGATTGGATTGCCATTTGTCAAAAATGGTGCTTGGCAGGGGTTTGGACTAGATGACCTACAAGGTCCCTTCCAACTCTGTTAATCTGTTAAAGAAGCTTCTTAGATGAGAAGCAAAACATCTTCAAGGAAAACAAAGAAAGTCCCTTTGGAAAAAGCACCTTTGAGACGTTGTTGGGAATAGACCTAAAGGATTGTGCAGGACAATTAACTAAATAATTGACCATTCTGAAGGAATTAATAGGAAGACAGGGATTGCCACTCAATAGAGGCTTAATTAGGTGTCCCACTCAATTTAAGGAGATTTACGATGCCATCCCACACAAATTTATTGACCGGAAATCAAAAACAAACAAGAACATAAAAAGTGTTTTTTAGCCTGACCAGCCTGTTTTCTGTTATGGGAAAATATTTCTCTCGACTTGATTACATTTCAGACATTTGCTTTACAAAGCAGATGGTTAGCGTTGTCTCGAATTTTTTATCATTTTGCAACCTGGGAATGTTCCTTATGTCAACAATGACCTACATTAGACTGGACATCTGTAAAACTATAAACTGAATCTGAAGATGGCAGGTCATTACTGAGGCCATATCTCTGGCAAGCTTTAGAGTAAGGAATTCTCCAGAAAACCTTGTCCCACGATGTGCAAACTAATAATCCTGCATAGGCTGTTTAGAATTAAAAATTCATTTGGAACTCAGCCTGTGTCCCACCATAAGGAAGAGGAAATGGCTAATTGTAGTATGATTGATTGGAAGCAAACTCCCATTCATATCTCCAGCACAATGAATAAGCATCACAGAATGTGCATATTTGAGATGAGCCACTATGTCTTATGTCTATACAGTGGCTCAGTGGCTAAGACGCTGAGCTTGTTGATCAGAAAGGTCGGTGGTTCGGCAGTTAGAATCCCTAGTGCTGTGTAAGGGAGTGAGCCCCTGTTACTTGTCCCAGCTTCTGCCAACCTAGCAATTCGAAAGCACGTAAAAATGCAAGTAGAAAAATTGGAACCACCTTTGGTGGGAAGGTAACAGTGTTCCGTGTGCCTTTGGTGTCTAGTCATGCCGGCCACATGACCATGGAGATGTGTTCGGACAGCGCTGGCTTCGAAACGGAGATGAGCATCGCCCCCTAGTGTCAGGGATGACTAGCACATATGTGGGTTAGATGGTTCCTATTTCCTGGTATAATCTCATAGGCTGTGAATGTTGTTTACCTTTTAATTAATCATTGGCTGTTTATTTCTTTTTTTGAGGGACATAGGGTTAGATATAATTAGATTTATTTCCCACCTCTTGTCTAGAAGCTCAAGTCAAACTACAATCTACATAACAGAGTTGGAAGGGGCCTTCAAGGTGCTTTGGAGAATTGGTTGGCCCTCTCTCTTCTTCGTGGCAGCCCCTTAAATATTATAAACACTGCTTCTGCAGGACTTTCCTTGGTATTAGTCCAGCATCTTAAACATTGCACTCAGTGGTGGGATTCAGCCAGTTCGCACCTATTTGGGAGAACCGATTGTTAACTTTCTAAGCAGTTCGGAGAACCGGTAGTTGAAAGAAATCTCCTTTTGTTTTTTTTCACTTTACAGGGCTAATCCTGTAAGGAAGGCAGGGAGGAAACATTTTGGTGTTGTTTCTAGCCTAATCTTTATTGCCCTGCTTACAGAAATTGCCTCTTCGGTTAACCCTTACTAAATTGTAACAGCTAAGGCAAAAGTGCCCATCAACATGAGTGATGTTGAGTTGGCCACACCCACCCAGTCACATGGCCACCAAGCCATGCCTATTCAGCTGGTCATTAGGGCAGAGAACCGGTTGTTAAATTATT
This sequence comes from Thamnophis elegans, assembly GCF_009769535.1. Taxonomy (NCBI): domain Eukaryota; kingdom Metazoa; phylum Chordata; class Lepidosauria; order Squamata; family Natricidae; genus Thamnophis; species Thamnophis elegans. Next base: position 43,221,922 of record NC_045552.1, on the reverse strand, counting down.
TGAATCCCACTACTGACTGCAATCGTCTTTTTGATCCAAAATACTAGTATACCCAAGTTAACTGAAAACAGAAATCAATCAACAGGCAAAGGTTTGGGATTATCTATACTCATAACAAAGTGACAGGGATGGGAAGAGCTTGCCTCAGGAAAAAAAAAAACAGTTTACAAAGATACGTTCAATTCCTGGCACTTCTATTAAGAGCTGCTAAAGGCGGTAAAAACTGTTTACAATCCTGGAGCATCAGTGTGGATTGCAGTTGTGTATACATAACAAGGCTGTGTAGGACATCTGTCCCTGAACAAGTAATTCCATTTCATGGACACTGACACCCCTCAAAGAAATCTGTGCAGGGGCCAAATGATAGATGCACAATTGCCTAAGAGTTTCCATGGAAGGAAAGAGATCCCTTTCCTTCCATGGAAAGACTGCACAAATATCTGCCCCCTTGAGACGCTACTACAGGGCATTGCATGCCAAAACAACTACAGTTTTTTCCCCCTTGTACCTTCACTCCGCCAAACAGCTCATTCTTATGCCTAGAAATATTCACCCATGTAGTAGGGCTGTATTCAGAGGTGGGTTCCTACCAGTTCGCACCTATTCGGTAGAACCGGTTCATCAAATCTACCGAACCGGTTAGAAGAGGTTCCACCAGTGGACTCAGAAAGCAGGCCACACCTACAGAAGAGGTTCCAAAAAATTTTGAAACCCACCACTGGTCCTTGGATATGATTATTCTACACTATCATGCTCATACTTATAAAACTCAGTGCCTCTGTGAAAGGTAAGGATGACTACTGAGTTTGTGGTGCAATCAGAACATTGCGTGTGTTGAAGTTGTTTTAATGCAAACCAAAGATGCCTTTTAAAAAACAAGTTTACATCATATTCTTATGCATGCCAGTGCTGTGTGTGAGGTAATTTAAAGTGGTTCTGACAAGTGTCGTCGGCATCTTCATATCCGGTCACATGGGCGGCAAGCCACTCCCATCCAGTCACATGGGTGGCAAGCCACTCCCACAAAGGAGGCCACACCCACAGAGTAGGTTCGAACAATTTTTGAAACCCACCACTGGCTGTATTGCTATTATCCTTCTCATCTTCTCATCTTTCACATCCTCTTGTCTTTCCTACTACCTTCTCCTGTTTGGTATCTTATGATTGATCATTTGTTGTTTGATTGTATCTTATGATTTATGATCTATGACTTCTCGCTTTGTTGTTTGCATGTACACTAAGAGCTTATGCACTGGAGACAAATTCCTTGTGTGTCCTATAGCCCTGGGCCAATAAAGAACATTACTATTCCTGTTCCTTTTAGCATGCTTGCATAAAAGCGAGTGGATCTTCAGTTGCACATTGCAACTGCCGTTTTGATTTTTTGACAGCCAGCCCACTCCCCCATCTCCCACACCTGCCATTTTCCAGTCTAGACACTGGAAACCAGTTTATTCATCCCCTCCTCTCTTTTGCTTCATAAAGTTCATAGTATTTTTGTATCAAACTGTCAAAAACAGTGGCTATTCATTTATTAGCAATATCGGCTTTTTATTAGTTCCATTCTTACTGTCTGGAGTGGTGCGATGGTCTAGAGGAGGAGCTCTCAGCTCACAATCAGGAGGCTGTGAGTTCAATCCTAGGTAGAGGCAGATATTTCTCTCTCTCTCTGGGCACAATGAGAATATATCTGCTGAACAAAACTCCGCATTGGTGACAGGAAGGGCATCTGGCCAGAAAATACTCTGCTAGCTCCATTCAGTTGCCCAGACTCCACCCTGCAAGGGATTATGGGGGTCATTAAAAGATGATGTTGATGATGCTAATTTATTGTCTCTTCCCAGATGTGGGGCCTCAATATTTCCTTATATTGGCAATTCTACTTACTGTCTGGTTTTTAACTTAGCTTATCCACCAAGTGCATTATGCAGCTTTATTTCTTTCCCTAAGGCTTTCAATAAGTGATGGGATTCAAAAACGTTTTACTAGCAGTTCTGTAGTGGGTGTGGCGTGGCTTTGTACGCGTGGCAGGGGAAGGATACTGCAAAATCCCCATTTCCTCCCCACCCCACTAACCTGCTTTCCAGCTCCGTTCTCCTATTCGGGGCAACAAAAGAAGATCAACTGGGAGGCAGCGGGGCCAAGGCCACCCTATTTGCCGGTTCTCCGAACTACTCAAAATTTCTGCTACTGGTTCTCCAGAACCTCTCAGAACTGGCTGAATACCACCTCTGCTTTCAATAATTTAATTGCATAATTTAAAGTGTTTTAGTTCAAAAAGGGGAGGGGGGAACCTGTGGTTATTCAAATCTAGGACTTGTGTGGACAAGGGAGCTATTTTATATTTCTAGTAGTTTTCCAATCTTTGTCTTTTCCCCTTTCCCATTATTATCTCCCTATCCACGTCTTCGTATAGCTGTCCTTGTTACCCACTATTCCGTCCTATTTTATTCTATTCTGAAAAAGGATAGTTGGAAAACAGTGAAAGTTCTGTCTCTCCTGTACACAGATGTCACATGAAGCAAAAGTGGTATTCAGCAGGTTCTGACCAGTTCTGGAGAACCGGTAGCAGAAATTTTGAGTACTTCGGAGAACCGGGTAACTGGCCCTGCTGCCATCTATTCTCTGCCTCCCGAGTCCCAGCTGATCAGAAAGGAATGGGGATTTTACAGTATCCTTCCCCTGCCACGTCCACCAAGCCACGCCCACCAAGCCACCCCACCCCCACCAAGCCATGCTCACAGAACTGGTAGTAAAAAGTTTTGAATCCCACCCCACCACTGATGTGAAGGTGATAGGAAGTTAAATTGGCACAGGTTTGGGGTTATCTGGTGAGTTCCTAAAAACTTCATTCATGTTACTTAACAACATCAAAGAAAGCCTTCTTATTATTTTGCATTCTGTCTCTGTATTATGTATTGTGCCAATGTATTATGTTGGCAAATATGTTCGACCTTTTATTATATGTATGTATGTATGTATGTATGTATGTATGTATGTATGTATATTTGACAGTGATTTGAGCACCGTTCTTAAAGTTCTTGATAAAAGTAGATGAATTTGACTGATGCCAATGACAATAGAGCCACTGTGCAGTTCTTAATTGGTTTATCACAGTCAGTGACATCTGCAGAACATCACATACATGTATGATAAGGAAGGGATTCATGTAGCAAGCAGCAGACCAGAGGTGGGGTTGCTTCTGGTTCAGCCCAGATCAGCCGAACTGGTAGTAGCAGTGGCAGGAGGCTCCACCCACCCACCCACCCGGATACTTCTGCGCATGCACAGAAGCATTGCCCACACTCATGAGTGAACTTGGAAGCACACCCAAACTGGTAGTAAAGAAATTGTCAACCTCTGCAGCAGACTCTCATGCACATACAAGCAGACGATGAATGAATTCCAATGGGTACCTAAAATTGGAGAGGAACTAGGGTTTTTTTTGGGGGGGGAAACATACTTTTTAAATGCAGAAGTTCCAGTTTGTAATTTTCTTCCCTAAAACCATTATGTTCCTGACACTGGAAAGTGTCGTTCTATTAGCCAATTATTGTTTTGTCATTGACATGATTTATTTAGACACTCCAAAATAGCAGACATTTCTACTCAACTTTCCGAATCTAACCTCTTAAATTGGTAAATGCCTTGGTCTTTAGGTTTCCTGGCACCAGAATGCCCATTACTTGCAAACCCAAAAATGGGTTTGTTGGAGATGCAAAATCTCAGAGAATCTTAGGAAATAATAATAAGAAAATGCTCGGTGATCCCATTTGCCTCATCTAATTAGTTCACTTGGTTGCGCTAACAAGATTTACATGCAATCTCTCCTGTATGAAAAAAAAGAGAAATATACAGGCCAGACAAGGAATAATGGATGGAAACTGAACAAGGAAAGATTCAACCTGGAAATAAGGAGAAATTTTCTGACAGTTGGACTTTATGCCTCGGTACATATCAATGTAAGTGAATATATTAGACTAATATATCTAATATTGATGCACACAGGAAAATGCTAATTTCGATATTAAAATAGTCCCATCAAAACATTCCCAGAGAAGATCATCTAGATCTCATCTAGGTGAACCATGCATCCTGCTTTACAAAAGATCTTCTATGCCTAGGCTCATAAGAAGAAAGGGGAGGAGCAAGAGCAGGAGAAGGAGAAGGAAGAGAAGGACCAGGGGAGACAGGATAGCAGCCTTCCAATATTTGAGGGGCTGCCACAGAGAGGAGGGGGGCAAGCTATTTCCGAAGGCACCTGAAGGCTAGACAAGGAATAAGAGATGTAAAGTGACCAAGGAGAGATTCAATCTGGAAATAAGGAGGAACTTTATGACAGTGAGACCAATCAACCCATGGAACAGAAGTTGCCTTCAGAAGTTGTGGGAGCTTCATCACTGGAGGCTTTCAAGAAGAGACTGGACTGCCATTTGTCAGAAACGGTGTAGGTTCTCCTGCTTGAGCGGGGGGTTGGACTAGATGGCCTATAAGGTCCCTTCCAATTCATCATTTTATCAATTATTAGAGAATAAATATAGAATTAGAAGTAAAAGTAGATGAATAAAATATAGAAAAACTATTAATAGAGTCAATAGAGTTAATAGAGTTAAATAAATCAAGAAGAGGATTGTTATAGTATTAGACATTTAAGGTATTGGTATTAAGCTAGCAATAGACTAAATAATGAATATGATTGTAAATCTTAACTGTTATGGCACACAATATTTGTACTCAGACGACACACTGTTTAATGGAAGATGGATTGTTTATATTAAAATAAAGTTAAAAATTAAAAAAGGTCCCTTCCAACACTGTTAATCTGCTAAATACATTAAAAAAATCTAACTTCACCAGGGCATTTAAAAAAAAATGAAATACATCCCCTCGACTTGGATTGTTACTGCCAATCATAATATGATTTCACTTGAGCACAATTTAGCTTTCCTGTGAATCTTATTCTCTTTTTGTTGTTGAAGAAGGGTCAAGTCCAGTGGGATTATTCCAAATTTCATCATATTCTTAAATTAGTGTCAATTTTTACCTGCAGTTCAGGAGCTTGAAGCATCCTTTCCTTGAATTTTCTGGAAAGTATAAGTGAATCCAGCCATTGTTGCCTTCAATTGCAAACTTCTTCCTTTGGAAAAAATGCAGATTTTGATGTATAATGTTGTACATTAGCACCCACCCCTATCCTAGAAAAATGAAATATGTTGGGAAACATTAAAAAGGCAGAATATTATGTTTTCCCTCAAAGGGAAATAGAAATCTTAAGGAAGACAGAAACTTAGAGCCTCAGCTCCCTTCCCCCAACAGATATTTGGTGCCCATTGAGAAGGACTGAGTCATCCTATCCACAAGACAAAAGACCTTCAGCTTCAGGGTGATGGGATTAAAACATGACCCTCCAGGACATAATAGGATAGCAGAGCCCACTTCATTGCAATCTCCTAAGGACATTGCATCACCCTCCAAACTTCAACCAAACGTAGCTCAGACAAACTCGACCCCTACATGGCCCCATGGGAGTCTGACAACAGCCAATAGAATGCATGTTCTTGCACAGGAACAGGAAGTTCAAGTGCAAAGCCCAAGAGAAGGTATAAAACCCACCTTCTCTCAACTCCATGTGGTCAACTACCAGTGGTGGGTTTCCATTTTTTTTTTACTACCGGTTCGCTCATGCGGACACGATGGTTCTGCGCAAAAGCATCCGGGCGGGTGGGTGGAGCCTCCTGCCACCGCTACTACCAGTTCTCCCAATCCGGGCCAAACCGGGAGCAACCCACCTCTGTCAGCTACCCATAATCACACGTGCTTGGTGGGTCTGCTTCATCAATAAATGGACCCTTTTCCCAATCAGCCTCCAGCTTCCATTTTGTCTCTAGTCTTGGAACTGAATCAGATGGATATTTCTTCCAACAATGTCATTGAGTCAACATCTAGCCAGTTCAGTGACTGAGCAGCCAAATGGATTTTTTGTAGCCTTCATAAACAGGTAATCCTCAACGTCATGGGTGTATGTCTTGGAGGCTGTAAACCCAATTTTCTGACTTTTTTGTGGCAATCATTTTGAAGTATGATACCCTCAAATTAAAATAGGCTGAAGGGAAAGAAGGGTAGAGTTTCCTTTCCACAAAAAGCTGCAATCGTTTTGTGATTTGGGGAACATTGGAAGGAGTGAGTGCCAAGTTCATGACTGTCCTTAATTATCGTCTTCTAATAAAAGCAGAGCAATGTTCTCACCATCTGCAACCCATCTTTTGCTTCTCTACACCAGTTCCAATCTGGGAAAATCAACTTGCCCATATTCACATTGTTGGACCAGCACCAACAATGCAGAGTATGCAATTGATGCTCCAGATGATACAAGAGACATTGACGAAGAACCAAGAAGTTGACAGCTACAAATCATGAAGAGACAAGGAGGAATCATGAAGAAATAAAAAATGAAATGGGAGAATTGAAAGGAAATATCAAAAACATGGATGACAAAATTGAAAGGATACAGAATGCCTTAGCAATCAATGAACAGAAAATCCAGAACATGGAAACAAAAATAGAACAAACAGATCAGAAGATGGAAAAAATGGAGCTGAAATATAGACAAGTTAATAAAGAATTAGAGTTATCAATGATCCAACTTGAAAATGAAAGAGCTTCATTTTATCTAAGATTCCAAAACATACTGGAAGAGAAGGAGGAAGACCTGAAAGGAAAAATGATCGAAATCTTCACCGAAATTCTACAGAGAAAAGAACAAGAGTTGAGAGGGGACATCGATGAAGTTTACCATGTGCATACTAATTATGCCAGAAGACATAGGCTCCCAAGAGAAGTGCATGTAAGATTTACCAAAAAAAAAAAAATCCCAACTGGAGACGAAGTGTACAAAAAAACCTGAGAAGGGACGATTACATTCCAGGGAAAATAGCTGATCACGCTTAAACAGATTCCACGGAGAATTCATGAACAACGTAAAAAATACCAATTTTTAACAAATCAGTTAAATAAAAACAAAATAATGTACAGATGGTTGGTACCAGAAGGGGTCCTGGTATCTTGGCAAGGAAAAAGATATAAGATAGAGAATATAGAAGAAGTGCAGGAATTCTATGAAAAATACTGCACATGGGAAGAAGAACAAGGAAGTAAAGAGGACCTAGAAAGTAGAAGTCAAGATGAAGAAACATCAGAAGACAAGGAAAGAAACAGGAAAGAAGAACAGAGGCAAGAAAGAGAGAGAGAGCAGAAAGGGAAGGCGCAAGAGGGGAAAGTCAGATACAAACCACATTTGACTAGTTCTGTTTATTATTTTAACAGATCAACATCATCAGGATTAGAAGGGAGTGGCGTTCGCTTTCTGCTTATATACAAGGGGCAATTACAACCATTTATTTTGTATAAAGCAGAGAGCAAGCCCCACTCCCTTCTAGCATTGAGGTTTTATCTAGTTGGGTAATGTAACATCTGTGAGAAAATAAGCATGCTCAGGAAGTACCAAGAACTCCATAGTCCTCCTCCTCCTCCTCTCCACAAACTCCACTCCCTTCTATCACTGATGATACGGTAGTTGGCTAATGAAACAATTGCAAGAAAACAATCAAGCTCAGAGAGCACCAAGGACTCCACAGTCCAATCATGACCTACAAATAGTCTCTTCAAAACAGTCACTGGTCAACTTAGAAACAGGTAATAGTTGCTTGTTTTCCATTTCTGGCTGTACAGATATAGTTTGCTTTTCAATTTCCTAACATCTCACTTGAAATTCTTTCTACGCTGTTCCTTAGGCATATCCTTCCCCTTTGCAGGCCATTCTACATACAACAATTCAGCATCAGGTCGCACTGGCTGGGTTCGCTTTAACAATGGTTTTCTACAAGTATCATAAAGTTGGACTACATAACTCATATGGTTCCTTCCAACCCTACCTATCTTTATTGTTGTTAGTTGCAAAGTCATGTCCGACCCATCGTGGCCCCATGGACAACATTCCTCTACCATCCTCTGGAGTCCATTTAAGCTCTCACCGACTGCTTTGGGAACTCCATACTTAACAATGGTTTGTAAGGATTTATTTATAGAATATCTTTTTTTTAAATTATTTTTTGGGGAATTTTATTTTTTAATTGTTTATAAAATATATTTACTACAAGAAATGTCATTCCTTTTTGCAAATGTTTTCTTTGTGATGCAATATGTTGCTTTTAAGTGTTCAGACCAGGTTTATGTGTCTCAAAGTGGCTGCTTTTCTATGGGCAGGCCAGGTTGGTGCAAGGCAGCTTTGCCATATTTAGTGTGTTTCACCCTCATTGTTTAGGTAATTCTGAGGTGGTTGATGGTTCTGTGAGTGCCTGTCCTTTATAATTTCCCATAATGCCTTGATGGCTTTTATTCCAGTGACTTTGTCTTTCCTGTCTTTAGGCTTAGGAAAAAAAACTGGTTTCATTTGCAGTCTTTTTGGGGTGGGGGATTCTTATTTTTTGGTGTTTTCCTGGCACTGTCATAGTTTGTTTGTGTGTGTGTGTGTGTGTGTGTGTGTGTGTGGGTGTGTGGGTGTGGGTGTGTAATGTCCCGCAGTTATCTACGCATTAATAATGATCTAGTAATATTTCCTTATACATTTTAGGGACCTTTCCTTACGTAATTGGTCTTTTCTTTCATACTTTTGGATTTCTAATTCCTGTTTCCGTTAGTTGGCAATTGCTAAAACCAATCCCACATGAAAAAGTATTCAAAGCCTTCTTGATTTTAATTGTCAATTTATTTATTCCTGCACATTGTAATATTTATCCATTTTCATATCTCTGTTTTTCCACTGTTGTGCAAACACAATTCCAGCAGCTGCTAACATGTGTAAAATTAAATATATATTATACTCCCTTTCAAATAGCCAACAAAATATTTCTGGTTTTAATTCCATATCTTGCTTTACGATTGCTTCTAACCACTAACTTCTGAATAGCTACTTGGACCGACCTAAGTACTAATTCATAATTTCATATGAATTCATATATTCCTGTTTTTTGGAACTGAGAACTAAACTACTAAAGTAAAGAAAGAAGGTGGTGTGCAGAAGACTGGCAAGCCACCGATGCTTCCTCTGTAAGTAGCTGTCTTTATTGCTGGGTGTGGTGTGGTCTGTGCTGTGTTCCTCCTTGAGATAGTGAAGTGCAAGCAATTAAAGTGTTGCTTTCTGTGTCTCTCCTTTGTGCAGGTTATTGGAGCAAGGTGGTAGGGGGTGGTGCAGAAGATGCAAAAAAGGAGAGTAATTTTCCTTTTCTATTATTTTGTGTGCTGGTTTCATCCCAATGCAGTGCATGCAATTAAAGTCTTCATTTTCATTTCATTTTTTTTTTCATTTTATTAGGATTTATAGGCCGCCCTTTTCCCTGAGGGGACTCAGGGCGGCTTACAATCATTAGGGAGGGGGTGCAGTTCAAAAATAACAATATGTGAACAAAGTAAAATAATAAAAACACAACTTGCATTCAACACTCAACACTCGGGTGGGGCAAATGAGAAGCTTATCCCCAGGCCTGTTGGGATAGCCAGGTCTTGAGGGCTGTGCGGAAGGCCTGGACGGTGGTGAGGGTGCGTATCTCGATGGGGAGGTCGTTCCACAGGGTCGGAGCTGCAACAGAAAAGGCTCTCCTCCGTGTAGTCGCCAGTCGGCATTGACTGGCGGATGGGATTCAGAGGAGGCCCAGTCTGTGCGATCTTATCGGTCGGAGGGAGGTAATCGGCAGAAGGCGGTCTCTCAAGTACTCAGATCCACTACCATGAAGGGCTTTAAAGGTGGTCAACAACACCCTGAAGCGCACCCGGAGATCAACAGGTAGCCAGTGCAGCTCGCGGAGGATGGGTGTTATGTGGGCGAACCACGGTGCGCCCACTATCACTCGCGCGGCCGCATTCTGAACTAACTGCAGTCGCCGGATGCACCTCAGGGGCAGCCCCATGTAGAGCACATTGCAGTATTCCAGCCTAGAGATCACAAGGGCTCGAGTGACTGTTGCGAGAGCCTCCCGGTTCAGGTAGGGTCGTAACTGGCGGACCAGGCGAACCTGGGCAAATGCCCCCCTGGTCACAGCCGACAAATGATGGTCGAGAGTCAGCTGTGGGTCCAGGAGGACTCCTAAGTTACGAACCCTATCTGAGGGGTATAAAATTTGGCCCCCCAGCCTGATAGATGGAACATTGGCCAAATTGTTGGGAGGGAAACACAACAGCCACTCGGTCTTGTCTGGGTTGAGTACCAGTTTGTTAGCACTCATCCAGTTCTTAACGGCTTCAAGACCCCGGTTCATCACGTCCACCGCTTCATTGAGTTGGCACGGGGCTGACAGATACAATTGCGTATCGTCCGCATATTGATGGTATTTTATCCCGTGCCTCCGGATGATCTCGCCCAGCGGTTTCATGTATATGTTAAATAGTAGGGGGGATAAGACCGAACCCTGCGGCACCCCATATTTTAGGGGCCTCAGGGACGATCTCTGCCCCCCGACCAACACCGACTGCGACCTGTCCGAGAGGTAGGAGGAGAACCACTGCAAAACAGTGCCTCCCACCCCCACCTCCCGCAGTCGTCGCAGAAGGATACCATGGTCGATGGTATCGAAAGCCGCCGAGAAGTCGAGGAGAACCAGGATGGACGCATGGCCTCCATCTCTGGCCCTCCAGAGATCATCGGTCAATGCAACCAAAGCGGTTTCTGTGCTGTAACCGGGTCTGAAGCTGGACTGGAAGGGGTCAAGGTAACTAGCTTCCTCCAAGGCCCGTTGAAGCTGGAAGGCCACCACCTTCTCAACAACCTTCCCAACGAAGGGAAGCTTGGAGACAGGACGGTAGTTATTTAAAATGGCTGGATCCAAGGATGGTTTCTTCAGGAGGGGTCTCACCACCGCCATTTAAGTGTGGCGGGGAAGTGCCCCTCCCGAAGGGAGGCGGTTACAACCGCCTGGATCCAGCCACGTGTCACCTCACTGCTGCTGGCAACCAGCCAGGAGGGACACGGGTCCAGAATACAGGTGGAGGCACTCACAGCTCGAATGGCCTTGTCCACATCCCCAGAGGCAACATCCTGAAACTCAACCCAGAGATGGTTTGCCAAGTAATCCTCTTGTGTCCCGGCTGGAACTGCAGCGGTGGAGTCCAGGTCCGACCGAAACCGAGCAACTTTGTCTGCTAAGAACTGGGCGTAGTCCTCAGCCTTACCCTGTAGGGGGTCAACCACGTCTCTCCTATTTAGGAGGGAGCGGGTTTTCCTAAACAGGGCGGCTGGGCGAGACTCAGCGGACGCAACCAAGGTGGCGATATGTGTTCTTTTGGCAGCCCTCAATGCCCTGATGTAATCCTTGGTGCAAGTTGTCAACATTGCTCGGTTCGACTCGGACTTATCGGACCTCCACAGGTGCTCTAGGCGTCTCCTCTGGCGCTTCTTCTCCCGGAGCTCCTCGGTGAACCAAGGAGGTCTCCGGGATCCGCTGACCCGGAGGGGCCGTAGTGGCGCAATCCGGTCAAGAGACTCTGCTGCCACCGAATGCCAGGCAGCAGCCAGAGTCTCCGCCGAACTGTGGGCGAGAGTATCAGGAATAACCCCAAGCTCCGTCTGGAACCTCGAAGGGACCATAAGTCGCCTGGGGCGGAACCACCTGGTCGGTTCCTCCTCCCTACGGTGGGGGTTTGGCCTCCGGAAGTCGAGCCTCAGTAGGCAGTGGTCTGACCACGACAGGGGTATGGTTTCATTACCCCTCAGACCAAGATCACACATCCACTGCTCCGAGAGAAATACGAGGTCGAGCATGTGACCCGCTGAGTGGGTTGGGCCCCGAATTACCTGGGTCAAGCCCATGGCTGTCATGGAAGCCATGAACTCCTGCGCCCCATCAGAGCGTTCACCGAGCGATGGCAAATTGAAGTCCCCCAGAACCATAAGCCTGGGGAACTCAATTGCCAGCTCGGCTACTGACTTGAGGAGCGAGGGGAGGGCTGCTGCAACGCAGTTGGGAGGCAGGTACGTTAGCAGCAGACCCACTTGACCCTTGAGGTCCAACTTCACTAGCAGGGTCTCACACCCGACAAGCTCCGGAGCAGGGACCCTACGAGGTGCTAGAGACTCCCGGATAACAATAGCCACACCGCCACCCCTTCCCTGGGCTCTCGGCTGATGAAGCACCTGAAATCCTTCTGGGCACATCTCTACAAGGGGGACTCCTCCTTCTGTGCCCAGCCAGGTTTCAGTAATACATGCCAGGTCTGCCCTCTCATCAAAAATTAAGTCCCGGACGAGGGGAGCCTTGTGAACAACAGACCTGGCATTTAGCAACAACAGCCTGAGACCAGGGTCCTGATTACTCGCGCCATCTGGCCTTGGAGTGGGACTCATAGGGCCGGAAGGAGGGATCAATGGGCTCTACATGGGGTTGCCCTTGAAGTGCATCCGGCGACTGCAGTTAGTCCAGAATGCAGCCGCGCGAGTGATAGTGGGCGCACCACGGTTCGCCCACATTACACCCATCCTCCGCGAGCTGCACTGGCTACCTGTCGATCTCCGGGTGCGCTTCAGGGTATTGATGACCACCTTTAAAGCACTCCATGGTAGTGGATCTGGGTACTTGAGAGACTGCCTTCTGCCGATTACCTCCCTTCGACCGATTAGATCGCACAGATTGGGCCTCCTCCGGATTCCATCTGCCAGTCAATGTCGACTGGCGACTACACGGAGGAGAGCCTTTTCTGTTGCAGCTCCGACCCTGTGGAACGATCTCCCCGTTGAGATTCGTACCCTCACCACCATCCAGACCTTCCGCACGGCCCTTAAGACCTGGCTCTCCCAGCAGGCCTGGGGATAAGTTCTTAAATTACCCGCCCAAGTGTTGACTGTTGAATGCAAGTTGGTGTTTTATTATTTATCTTGTTTACTCACTGTTTGTCTTTTATTATTGCACCCCCTTCCCGTGATTGTAAGCCGCCCTGAGTCCCCTCAGGGAGAAGGGCGGCCTATAAATCTTAATAAATGTCTAAATGTAAATCTCTGTAAGATTGCTTTCTGTGTCTCTTCTTTGTGCAGCCCATTCATTGGAGTCCGTGATACAGAAGACTGGCAAGAACAGTCATCTTCCATCTATAAGTAGCTCTTTTATTGTTTTTGTACTTATTTTAATCTTATTGTAGCTCATCCATTGGGGCAAAGAATTCAGTGACATCGTCTTGGCCACTCCCACCAGGTCACATGGGTGGCAAGCCACTCCCATCCGGTCACATGGGTGGCAAGCCACTCCCACAAGTGAGGCCACACCCAAAGAGTAGGTTCCAATAATTTTTGAAACCCACCACTGCTAATGGTGATGTCACTGGTTTATTTACTGTAATAATTTTTTTTCTAGTACCAGTACTTTTTCTAGAATAAAAAGACCATAGTAACTCCATTTGGGAAAATTGTGGTAGCTCAGAATGTTGGGAACATCAGTGTTGGTGGTTATGATGTACAATACTTGTGCAATGGGGATTTGCAGCTGCCTGCTTCCGATGCAGTGATTGGAAATTTTGCATGTAGCTTTTTTTAATACGATGACCTTTTGGTCGACACGACCTAAATAACGTCATAAGAAAAATTGTGTTCCCACAGAAATTGCACGTGCATGTGAAATTGAGTATGCTGGGGAGAAGAGAAAGGAGGAGAAGGGGATGGAAATATAAAATTAAGCAAAATTAAATGTTAAATGTTAAGTTAAATGTTAAGTTAAATTGTCCCTCTTTGGAAAGATTAAAGAAGCTACTGTAGATCAATTTCCATGGAAAAATATTTTTAGACTTTAAACGTTGTGACTAGCCATGCCTCTCTCCCATCCCTATAAAAAAAGTGGTTTGTATGGCATAATTATGCAGTGTTTTAACTATAATTTAACTAGATACAAATTCTAGCAAGGAAAACTATAATTGGATTGATTTCCCACAGACTAATACATTTTGCTAGCCTCACAGTGCCCCTTCAGATAACAGATAACAGATTAACAGAGTTGGAAGGGACCTTATAGGTCATCTAGTCCAACTCCCCACTCAAGCAGGAGACTCTACACCATTTCTGACAAATGGCAGTCCTTTCTCCTCTTGAAAGCCTCCAGTGATGAAGCTCCCACAACATCCAAAGGCAACTTCTGTTCCATGGGTTGATTGTTCTCACTGTCAGAAAGTTCCTCCTTATTTCTAGGTTGAATCTCTCCTTGGTCAGTTTCCATCCATTATTCCTTGTCTGGCCCTTGGGTGCCTTGGAAAATAGCTTGACCCCCTTCCTCTCTGTGGCAGCCCCTCAAATATTGGAACACTGCTATCATGTCTCCCCTGGTCCTTCTCTTCCTCCTCCTCCTCTTTCTTCTGTATAAAAGATCTTTGTAAAGCAGGATGCATGGTTCACCTAGATGAGATCTAGGTGATCTTCTCTGGGAATGTCTTGATGGGACTATTTTAATATCGAAATCAGCATTTTTTTCACCCATGTGCATCAATATTAGACATATTAGTCTAATATGTTCACATACATTGATATGTACTCAGGCATAAAGCCCAATTGTTTTTACTAGGAAATAGGATATCCAAGCTGTGAGGAGTCTGGAACTGCTCTTTATGGAACTTCCTTTCCTGGTATGACTGTTTGATAGATTTAAGTACCTGTGAATTGGATCAGTTCCCTCTTTTGCTTGATTCAATTGTGGTGTGACACACCAAGGATGAAGTATGCAGCCAAGAGAGTGGCAGCAATGCAATTTGCCCCATAGTGTGCAAAATCAGCCCTATGAGTACTTTAAAATTTTGTCTAATGCTGTCCTCCAGAGAACAGTATTTGTGGCTTCTACCTAGTAAATAAGATTCTGTAACTGAAATTAGTATTATTGCAGTGAGCTTTTGTCCCCAGATAAGTGATTGAGCTTTGAGTTGGATTTTATTATCATCTTGGGATTCAGATTGGATTTTATTATTATGTTTTTCCTCTGCTAAATTGTTTTTCCCTTGTACATGGCCCACGATCCTTTGTGATTGGGGTGAGTTACAAGCACTTGTTTCAGCAGAAGGAAAAGTATCAACAGAAGCTTCCTTCAACAGAAGAAGCAGTTGTGGGGTCTTCTAGAGCCCATAAGCAAAAGCTTCTTGTTGATGAGACTGTGACAACAGTAGAACAAATTCTTAACAGAGCATGTGTTCTTCACCTCTGGAAGTTTTAAAAAGGATTGATTACTTATAACCATATCAAAATGAAAAACAAAACATGGGATTTAATGCCAAGGTAAAATAGATGAAAGAAAATGCAGCAATAAAATATATATGTGGTAAATGCAAGGAATCAACGTTCAGATACGTAAATGCATCACCTTTACAGGAGACCCCAATCTGTTTAACGTAATGGGTTCTTAAATCAATGGCCTTAACTCTAAACTCAGCAGTTCTGCTCATGATGTATAAATTACAACTCAGGAGCAAATAGACCAATCTGCGATTCAGATCCTGGGGGCTGTTCTTCCCAATAGGGATGTTACATCTCTAAGCTGAACAAGTCTGTAGTTGACAATCAAAAAAGACACGAGCAATAAAGGAGAATATTTGTAGCTCAGGGTTCAAATGAGGGGTCTTTAGTGCTCTATAATTGTTTTCTTGTGCTAGTACAGGACTGATGATATTACGTAGTTTAGGTAATAAAACCTCTGCAAGAAAACAACCAAGCTTAGAAAGCATCAAGGACCCCTTAGACATGAGCAATATCTGTTGGCTAACACATACACACGTCCTTTTGTGATATGGCAGGAAGGGGAGGGAAGAGTGTCACCTTTGAAGCAGGGTACAATGGGTTTCTCTACACAATGCAGAAATGGGACAAGATGATCCTACTGGTTTCTTACAACTCTACACATCTAAGACTCTAAATCAGTAAAACAAATCTGGGCATCCAGCCAGCCAGGACACATGAATGACAAGCAGTCCTTAGAAGCCTTCCATACTCTTGCATTGTTGACTTTTGCATGTGTCACTGTGATCTGCTTTAACAGAATTAACAGACTAGCAGAGTTAGAAGGGACCTTGTAGGTCATCTAATCCAACCCCACCCACCCATTGTAAGGTCTCAGATTGTGTGGGAAAACTTCTTAAAAACTTCCAGTGTTGGAGCATTCACAAAACATTTGGAGGCAAGTTGTTTCACTGGTTCATTGTTCTAACTGTCAGGAAATTTCTCCTTAGTTCTAAGTTGCTTCTCTCCTTGACCAGTTTCCACCCATTGCTTCTTGTTCTACCCTCAGGTGCTTTGGAGAATAGCTTGACTTCCTCTTCTTTCTGGCAGCCCCTGAGATATTGGAACACTGTTAACATGTCACCCCTGGTCCTTCTTTTCATTAAACTAGACATACCCAGTTCCAGCAAACGTACTTCATGTGTTTTAGCCTCCAGTCCCCTCGTCATCTTTGTTGCTCTTCTCTGCATTTTTTCTAGAGTCTCAACATCTTTTTTACATTGTGGCAACCAAAACTGGATGCCGTATTCCAAGCGTGGCCTTACCAAGGCTTTATAAAGTGGCATTAACCCTTCACGTGATCTTGATTCTATCCCTCTGTTTATGCAGCCTAGGGCTTTGTTGGCTTTTTTGGTAGCTGCTACACACGGCTGGCTCATATTTAAATGTCCACTAAGAGTCCAAGATCTGTCTCACAGTTACTACAAAGAGCCTCCATAGCTACTGCCATGTTTTGCTTCCCTGTGACCCAAATACTACAGTCACAAGTCCCATGAGACCACAATAGATCTGGGGTGGGAATCAGAGCCATTTGAAGTCATAGTAGCTGGACAAAAATCAGCCTTCTGAAGTTCTCCACCAACTATGCTAGTCAAGAGATACTGGATGAGTGGTTTTTCCAAATAACTGGAGGGGAAAGAGGAATTCCCAAACCATAGTTCTTAAAGATGGGATTCCATTCTTAAAACTCATGGCACCACAATGATTAAAAGAAAAACCCATGAATGTTTACCCTGGGAGCGGATAGAAGTATGGAAGAAAGACAATAACAGATAGCTGGACAAGCAGTTGTACAATGAAAGAGAGCCTCTTACCCCTTTCTCTTGGCCAGCCATGTGAACGATATTATATTCCAACCATTGAGAATTCCATATAAGTTCTCTTCTCTAAAGGAATTTTCTCCCCGCATTAAACTAATAAGAATCGGTTGCTTAAGGAGGTAGGGAACTAGCTCCAGCACTAATTTGAACAAAATGGCATGTTATTTGGCTTAGCTTTCAAAAAAAAAAGAGGAAAGAATTACAGATTATTCACCAAGCTTTGCAAATCTCATCTGCTCCAGACCAAATTCTCTTCTCGAAAGAAAGAAAGAAAGAAAGAAAGAAAGAAAGAAAGAAAGAAAGAAAGAAAGAAATTAAAAGAAGCAACTCCATGGAATTTCAAAAGCAAGTTTGATTTCATTCATCTGTATATTATTAAAACTATTTGTAACCTTCAGAGAACTGAAACGGTGCATCATGGAGCAACCACTTTTGAATCAAGACACCTCCAATGATCTGACTTAAAGAATGCATACAAAATCAGGCATCCATTACTTCTGTGGAACTGAAATTTCAAGGATCTTCAGACCAGCTGTTTTCTCAAACTTGTGGTTGCCACGGTGCAGCTAGAGTGAGCCACAGTTGTGTGATTGTAGTTTCCTCCAAGCAACGTCAATGGAGAAGCCAGCAGCAAGTCGAAAATTGCTCCCCTTGCTTTTTGGCCCACGTGTGATCATTCTGTTTATCTCTTTAGGCAAGTAAACATTGACAAAGGATGAGGTTGTCTAGTTTGAATGAAAACTGATAGAAATGAATTGCTTTTTTTTACTGCGCTACATTGTAATAAACATTAAAAAAAAATCTTTTAGTAGCAGAAAGCTTGCAGATAAGATGTAGATTTCTCCTGTCCAGTCATGCCTAACTCTAGGGGGCAGTACTCAACTCTGTTGCTTAGCTGAGGGAGCTAATGTTGTCCAAAGAAATTTCTCTGGTCATGTGACCAGCATGACAATACGCTGAAGCACATGGAACTGAAGGAGTTGGGCACGCTTAGCCTGAAGGAGGGGTCAAACGCATTATAAGTCATGAGTCCCTGTGCGCCCACAAGAGATCTAAATCCAGCCCATTTGAATGCCTCTCTTTTCTCCTGCTCATTTCTCTTAATGGTTAGTTGGCCAGATACTTCTAGAGAGCTTAAGCTTGCAATAAATCTTTATATTCACTTGAACCACCTAAATCTCCTGATTTTCCGACTAAAGTGGTACCTATTAACCTACTTGCATATGCATGCTTTCAAGGTTGGTAGGAGCTGGAGCAAGGCATGGGAGCTCACCTCGTTGCGCTGAGCTCAGGTCTCAAAACCTGGGCTGTCCGCTTTCCAGCTGACCAGCTCAGTGTCTTTAATCACTGAGCAATCATGCTTAAATCAGGGCTCCTGAAGCAGATGGAGGAAAAAGAATACAAGCAAGTTCAAATCCCTTCCAGAAGATCATTTCAGCTGTCATGTAAGGTGAGCCATGCTCTGTTGCCTGGAAAACAGCCAATCAAAAATGAAAACAATCTGTACCAAAAGGGGAAAGAAAAGGCTTTGTGAGAACAATCGCAAAGAGGATAGAAGAGGAAAAGCATTTGGGAGAACAAATTAGTCTGAAGAGACTCCAGAGGGGCTGAAATTTCCTGCTAAACTTCCTGACATTTCCAATAAAGAACAGCAACATATTTTTTTTAAATTTTCCAAAACATGTATCTTGGTATTGCACCCATTCTTTCCTCTCCAAACATCTTGGCATTTGCTCATTTATTGTAAGTGGCATAAGTTAGCAACTGAGGAGTTTCCTGTAAAGCCCATTTTCAAGATTAAAAAAACAAGATTCCAAGATTGCAGTTTCTCATCTGAAGGCCAAGAAACACGAAATAGTTTTCGTTCAGGCCTCCAAAGTAGATTCTCAACCACAAAAGAGATATTTGCGTTTCTTAGTTCCAAAAATGCAAAAACTGTCCATTTATCTTGCACTGGATGAGTTAAGATTAATTTCATGGGGTGAAAGCTTAGTTAAGATTAGTTTGGAGAGAAGGTCATTGCTTCACGCCATCTGGCTGGACATCTGCTTATTGAAAAATGGAGACAGCAATGGACAAATGATAGCACGTTTCCTTTTCCAATCTCCCAGCTGAATGTCTGAATGGCATTCTCTACCCAATTCCCAGGTCTCCCATATTCTGGCAAATGTCCATGGAAGGATTGTGTTCCATCTATGGCCTTCCCAAGTCCTTCTGCCTTTGAAAGGAGTCACCTTGTCCCCAAACTGAGGAATATGATCACAGCAAAGCTAAACAGGTTACTTTGGCAAGAAAGTCCCACGAAGAGCTTTACCCATGAAGGAATAGCAAATGCAAGAATCTGTGCTGAGGCCAAGATTCTCCACACCAAAATCAGTTTTCTGGATTTTATCCTGATTGCTTGTTCCAAACAGTTCATGGCTTTTTCAGATTTAGCTGCTTGGATAGATGGATGGATGGATGGATGGATGGATGATGGGTGGATAGGTGGGTGGATAGATGGGTGGGTGGGTGGGTGAGTGGATGGATAGATGGGTGGGTGGCCAGATAGGTGGATGGATGGAGTATCATCAAGTTGTTTTCAGCTCCTTTCATCCTACTTGAGCCATTGTTTTCCAGTAAACAATTTCCAGTAATAACAAAGACCTGACCAGTGGTGGGTTTCAAAAATTTTTGGAACCCCTTCTGTTGGTGTGGCCTGCTTTCCGGGTCCACTGGTGGAACCTCTTCTAACCAGTTCGGTAGATTTGACGTACTGGTTCTACCGAACTGGTGCGAACCGGTAGGAACCTACCTCTGGACCTGACTGACTTTTTTTTATATTGAACCAGATGCATTTTCTAATTTTATTTATTTAATACATCCGTATGCCACCCATCTCCCCAATAGGCAACTCCTAGTAGTAATCTAGGACCAAGACTAGATCAGTAGTTGGTTGCTAACCGGTTTACTACCGGTTCGCTCGTGCTTGCATGCGCGGAATGCTTCTGCACATGCACGGAAGCATCCAGGTGGGTGGGCGGACCCTCCCACCACTGCCATTACCAGTTCGACCAAACCGAGCCAAACCAGGAGCAATCCACCTCTGGACTAGATGCATTTGATGCTCTAAATGAGACTATTCATTCCAATTAGAATATTTAAGTTTACATTTCTCAAATGCTTCTAAGTTGCCTATACTTTAAGTCTCTGTTTAGCCACTTTGTGGGAAGGTGGGAATGATCTTTGCAAAACATAATGATGAGCTGTCTGAGTAGATATTTTAATGTAGCAGATGCCATTAATTAGACTGTTATGGTATTCTACGGATATAGTTTTAACTGCGTATTAATTTCTCTACTTCTGAAGCAACTTTCAGGGTGACTCATCATCAAAGCATAGAAGCAAATTCACCCAAATAAAGGGATTAATTAAGATCATCCGTTTGAAAGAGTACTAAATTATAGGGGATTAAAAGGATAAAGGCACAATGTGTTAAAATGTCACTAAGAAATGACAGGAAGTCCTTGACTATAGACCACAATTGGGACCAGAATTTCCATTGCTAAATAAGGTGGTTTTTAAGTGAATTTTGCCCAATTTACCTTTTTTGCCATTGCTGTCAAGTAATTCACTGCAGTTAGTTGAATTATGTGGCTATTAAGTGAAATCACCTTCCCGCATTGATTTTGCTTATCAGAAACCCGTTAGCTTCTGATAAGTTTGCAAATGGTGATCATGTGACCTCGGGAAGCTGCAATTGTGTTGTCAACTGCCCAACATTTGATCACATAACTATGAAGTCGGTGTGACAATCATAAGTGCAAGGACTGATTATAGGTCACTTTCTTCAGTGCCTTTGCAACTTTGAACTGTCACTACAAAGATGATTAGAGGACTGGAGGCTAAAACATATGAGGAACGGCTGCAGGAACTGGGTATGTCTAGTTTAATGAAAAGAAGGACTAGGAGGAGACATGATAACAGTCTTCCAATATCTCAAGGGCTGCCACAAAGAAGAGGGAGTCAAGCTATTCTCCAAAGCATCTGAGGGTAGAACAAGAAGCAATGGGAGGAAACTCATCAAAGAGAGAAGCAATTAGAACTAAGGAGAAATTTCCTGACAGAACAATTAATCAGTAGAACAATTTGCTACCATAAGGTGTAGGTGTCCCATCACTGGAGGTTTTTAAGAAGAGATTGAACAACTATTTGTCTGAAATTGGATAGGGTTTCCTGTTT
Organism: Thamnophis elegans; assembly: GCF_009769535.1. NCBI lineage: Eukaryota > Metazoa > Chordata > Lepidosauria > Squamata > Natricidae > Thamnophis > Thamnophis elegans. Next base: position 43,200,598 of record NC_045552.1, on the reverse strand, counting down.
GAGCAGGGGGTTGGACTAGAAGACCACCAAGTTCCTTTTCAACGTCTTTATTCTATTCCATAAATATTCTATAACTAAATGAATGGTTGTAAGTTAAGGACTACTTGTAATTAATGGAGATGGGTATGTTTGGATTTTATTTTATTTTTTAAAATAGTCTTTGTTGTTGTCAACAGGAATTTGGAATGAATGTCAGACTTACCTATCTCTGAGGAGATGTTCCAAAAATGGTGGTAAGCTTTTCCTGAGAAAGCCCAGCCCTAAGCAGTTACTTAACAGAATAAGAGAGGGGACCTTAGAGATCTTCTAGTCCAATCTTCTGCTCAAACAGGAAACCCTGTAACTTCTCAGACAACTGATTGTCCAATTCTTTTTTTAATATATTTTTTATTTTAAAACATAAACATGCAAAACATAAAACATAGAAACCTCTTCAACTACATACAGTGTGTCAATTGGTTATAAAATATTTCTCTGTCCTTTCCATAGTCATCACTTTAGCTTTATCAAAAATCACTTATTGTCAATCAAATATCTTTGTATACATTATTATTGTACTTCATTTGTTTAATTATCACTATTGTTTCATCATTTTAAACAAGGTATTCTAAATATGTATCCATTTATATTATATTCATTATATCATCTTCAATATATCCAATAATAAAGATTTTTTTTGTATCCTATTCTAAATCATTCTATTATTTTAGCATTAATAACATTCTCTAATAATTTTCAATTCCATGTTTTTCCATTATTAGTATCATCAATCTAATCTACATTTATACAAATTATTATAATTGTTAAACATCCATTAAGCATAACTATTATTACATCCTTTTTATATGAGGCATATTAAATTTGAAGTAAATTTATATTATGGCATTTCATTACATCATCCTGAAATCATCCAATGATATTACATCTTTATATTCTATTCTATATAAAATTATTTATCTTTTATAAAAATACTTTTCAATGTCATCTTCACTTACAGTTTATATAAAATTTCATATTATCAATCTAGTATATATGAATGCTTTATTATCATTATTGATCATTTATTTGACTATAACTATTATTACTTTATCTTATACATAGTACTCAAAGTTTAACTACATTTAACTAAATTTTATTGTGACATTTCCTTTCATCATCCTGTATCCTTCAGAAATAGTGCAGTCCAATATCTCTTGCCATTTGTAGAATCTGTATTCTAAGTGTTTTCTTGATGTCTTATGTGGACTTCTCTTGACAACTTGTTGTTCATTGGATATCTTAAAAGAATTCAAAACCCTCCATCTGTTCCTTTCATCTGCTTGACTTTTGTTATCATTGGTGCTTCTGCTGAAATTGCTCTCATTGTTTCTGCCAAATTTTCTCCCCTTTCTTCATCTATGTTTTGACATCTGAGATAGAGTTCTAGTTCATTGATCTCTCCTTTCCGTATTCCGCACTTATCATTTTCCTCCACACTCGATTTGCTGTCAATGTCAACAATTTTCTTATCACTTTCATATGTCTCTGTAATTTTTTGAACTCTGTCCTCAAATTTCATCGTTGTTTTATAAGTATTCTCAACTCTTCCCTCCGTACTTTCTGTGTTTTGTCCAATTCTTAAAGATGTCCAGTAATGGAGCACCCACAACTTCTGAAGGCAAGTTGTTCTACTGATTATTTGTTCTAACTGTCAGGAAAATTCTCCTTAGTTCTAGGTTGCTTCTCTCCTTTGATTAGTTTTCATCCATTGCTTCTTGTCCTGCATTCAGATGCTTTGGAGAAGAAGTTGACCCCATCTTCTTTGTGGCAACTCCTCAGATATTGGAACACTGATATCACATCATCTCTAGTCCTTCCTTTCATGCTTGTTATGTGTTAGCATGAAATCGTCTTCCAAGAAGAACTAGTAAAAATGGATCTAGGAGAACCTTTGTGTGGATTGATGTTGAAAAAGTTAACATCAACATTTCTCAAGCATCCTTTTCAGATCTCGTGACATCTAGAAGCCTTTAAAATAAACAGAAATTAAAAAGTCAGAATTGTGTACTGAAAAAGAAATATTTTTAGCATATTAAAGTTTTTCCTTATGCTGTCATTTCTAACTTAGGGAGATCGCTTAGAGTTGATGCCAAGCATAATGTGCAATCACCTCGAAAACTGTTGTAAAACCTAATTTTCTCACGTTTCCACTTTTCCTGAATTACTATTTTTGTCCGCATCGGCATTCCATATCCTTAACGATTTTGGAATTAAGTGAAACATTTAAAGAATAAAAATTCCAAAAAAAAACAAAAACCCAACAACAACTCTGGGTGGAGGTTTCAAAGTATTTCTAGCAGGACTACCAGATTTTGTAACAGCCTTATTCCCTATGCCATCCATCTGGTAAACTGGCAAGATTCCTTTATCTTGCCATGTACATGTATACATCTGAACTAGACTGTTGTTTCTCTGTGTCATATAATGAATGGGGGTATATGCATAATTTTGTATTTATTTATTTAGTCATGTTTATGTATTGTATGTTGGGGGTGAAGACCCTTTGAAAACTGCATGCAATGAAATTTCATTTTATGAAGTATGCCGATTAGTGTACATTTAAATCAGTGTTTCTCAACCTTGGCAACTTGAAGATGTCCGGACTTCAACTCCCAGAATTCCCCAGCCAGCGAATGCTGGCTGGGGAATTCTGGGAGTTGAAGTCCGGACATCTTCAAGTTGCCAAGGTTGAGAAACACTGCTTTAAAGTGACAATAAAGTTATTCTAAGTTCTAGGTGGGCAGAAGCTGAGGCAAGGAACGGGAACTGACCCTGTTGCGTAGTGCTCAGGTCTCAAACCTCTCCAGCTAACAAGCTCAGCATGTTTTAACCACTGAGTCATCGATCCCCGGAGTATACGACAGTACTATCCAAATTGGTATTCCTTGCATATGTTGATGGTGTCTGTGCCTTCAACTCAATGTTGATTCATGTCACCATGATTCAGTCCTGACCGTAAAACAGTAAATCGCAGGGGCAGGGTGAAGTAAATTCTTTACTGTTAAAAACAGTAACATGAACGCTAAGGAAAAGGGAAACTATTAATAGGGCATTTCCTCTGAGGAAGGTCTTAGGGTGAGTGAGAAAAGTTGGTTTTTAGAATGTGAGACGGGTACTGTATCATCCTTTAACAATTCTAGAGGGGAAAAAGAGATTCTATTCGTAGCCTTCCAGTTCTTATAACAAGAATTACACCTAATGCATTATTTTGCATTAACTCTAGTGTTAAAATAAGACAAGCTGAATATATTGATAGATAGCAGAGATACACCGAAGGGAGGAGTAGAGGGAAAGAAGAAAGAGGGGTAGAGAGGGTGAGAGAAAGGATTGGAGGGAGGGTGAGAAGGAAGGGAGGGAGTATATTGGGAGAGAGGAGTGATAGAGGGGGAAGGGAAGTAGGATAGAGGGGAACGTTGGAGGGAAGAACGAAAGTTGGAGGGGGGCGAAAGAAAGGGTGTATGGTGGGTCGAAGAGGTGTATTGGGTCTGTATTTTGGGGGGTATTGTTGACAAGAGGGTGGGCTGTGTTTATTGTTCAATGTTATATGCCCCAGTTATGCACAGTATATATGTGATTCTACGAAATGAAATGAAAATAAAACATATTTACACAAAGAATTACACCTAATGCGTTTCCATGCCTTTCTCTATTGTTACAAAGGCTGTTTCTTTTCCCGTGAGTCCTACAGCTTTGTTCTATTATTTATAATTTACTTCATTTATTAAATTTGCTGTGCATCTGGCTGTGAGGCAATGCTTTACTTTTCCTTCTAATATAAACTTGAGAACAGTTATCATTGCCATATTAGAGTCAGCTCAGAACACAGCACTGGTAAATCAAGAGACTGGCTGTGAAGCTCCATAATACCTGCATACCATCTTCACGCCCAAAATGCCAGCATTCCAAGCAGGGGTGGGCTTCAAACATTTCACCAACAGGTTATCTGCTTGGTTGCTGGGCGGGCGTGGCCATGGTGGGTGTGGCTTAGTTGGCCTCCTGCATCATGGTAGGGGGCACTTTTGCCCTCCCTGGACTCCAGAGGCCTTCCTGAACTTCTGGTAGGCCCATTTTTCACCCTCCTTGAGCCTCCGTGCGCGCCCTGCACTTACCTGCATCCAAAATGAGCTGCATGGGGACTCCTGGGAGGAGCAGTTCAGGGTGGGCGGGGCCAGCCAGCAGTGGGATTTGAGGGTTCATTGAACTGCACAGAATCTTAGCTAGAAGTTCTCCCGAATCCCTGCGAACCCCCAGCAGCCCATCCATGCAGAGGTGGTTTGCTCCCAGTTTTACTACCGGTTCATTTCGCTCGTGTTTCCATGCATGCACAGAACAATTTACAGTGAACTGTGCACGTGTGCGCATTACTAAACACCATGCCAGCAATGGCAGTGGTGACCAGGGAACTGGTTTGGGGGTGTGGCCAGCCTGGGGCACTGCCAGTTCTGCTACCCAGGCCAAAATACCACCCCACTCTGCATCCCTGGTTCCAAGTAACATACCCACAGCAAACAATAGTGAAAGTAATTGACCATGTTACGGTACAGCTGAGACTCCCCCACTTTCTAGGGTAAGGGCATCCGGTCTTTCACAGCAGCTTGTTAAAGCCGGCGGTAGATCGGGCAGCCCCAAAACCACTTGTGGTTGAGGAGGAAAGGTACTCTGGTGCCAACTGAAATGGCCTCAGTCAGGTCGGCTTCAGGACTGACACAAAGCTTGTTTTGCAGATGTGTCCTGGAGCCCAGGTGAGATTTAGCTTCCATAGAAGTTTCCCACAAACTCCAGCTCATTGGAGGTTAATACTCAGATATATCAGGACTAGCAAAATGGTACCAGTGGGCTCCAAGCAGTAATGAGGGCTCAGTTGGCATCCATAAGGTAAAGGTTCCCTTCGCATATATGTGCGAGTCGTTCCCTATTCTAGGGGGCAGTGCTCATCTCTGTTTCAAAGCTGAAGAGCCAGTGCTGTCTGAAGATGTCTCCATGGTCATGTGGCCAGCATGACTCAACGCCGAAGGTGCACAGAATGCTGTTATCTTCCCACCAAAGGTGGTTGCTATTTTTCTACTTGCATTATTTACGTGCTTTTGAACTGCTAGGTTGGCAGAAGCTGGGACAAGTAATGGGAGATTTGAATTGCTGAACTGCTAACCTTTCTGATCCACAAGTTCAGCATCTTAGCCACTGAGCCACTGTGTCTCTTTGGCATCCATAGCATTAAATAATTTGTGGATAATGATCCAACTCTCATGAGATTGTCAAATTTCACAAGGGCTCAGGTGATGATGTTAACATCTAAAGATGTTTGAAAAAGAGTTTGGGGAACAGAAAGTATTGTTCTCCTAGTTTTCAGACTGGCCTATTCTGTCTGTTTGTGTATGTGTGTGTGTGCATGCGTGTGTGTTTTAAATATTTTTAAAATATAAAATACAAATAGAAATAAAGATAATGGACAAATGGGAAAGAAAAGGAGATAGAGTGAATAGAACCGAAAAGCGGGGAAAAGAACTAAGATACAAACAAAAAGGGACTTCTGACATTTTTGCTGTAGCAAATACATAGCAAAGTTAGAGCATCAACATTTTAGCAATGCCACCAGCCAATATCCACCAGCCATTTCTATAACAATAACCTGCTTAACTGCCACAACCCAATGTTTCATTTTTTCCCTCTCTTTCACGCAAAAAGTCCAGAAACGGTTTCCAAATAACCGCAAAACTATTTACATTCTTGCCCCTCATTCATGGAATCACCTTCACCATCTCTGCCAGTTCCATCATCTTTTCAATTCAATTCTCAATTGTGGAGCGGTGGGGGGTTAGGTTATTGCAATATGTTCTTGAAGCTACCTTTCATAATCATTCAAAACACTTCCTTTGGTGCCGAATGCATCCGCTCGCTTGTTAATGGATAAGATATAACTGTTTCCACACTTTTACAATGCATTCTGGGCACTGCATTAGCTGGCTATGCATTTCCCAGCAGAATTCAAAGTGCTAGCTATTATTTAGGAAGTCTTACATGGCTTTGACCCAGATTTCCTTCTGGACTGTCTTCTCCTGCCTGAATCTTGGGCGGAATAGAGTCTGCCCGTCTTTTGCAATTAAACCAGGACTGGAAGATGACGGGTCCCTGCCTCCTCAAGATCCAGGCAGTAGATCTTTTCTGCAGCTGCTTCAGAGGTGGGTTGCTCCCGATTCAGCCCAGTTCGGCCAAACTGGTAGCGGTATTTTGGCCTGAGTCGCAGCACCAGCAGCGACCCAGGCTCACCACCCACCCCTCCCAAACTGGTTCCCTGGTCACTGCTGCCAGCATGTTGCTTAGAAATGTGCAAAAAATTTTTACATTGAACTGCGCATGCATGGGCAGTGAACCAATAGTAAAACTGGGAGCAACCTACCTCTGAGCTGCTTCAGTTGTGTGAAATGGGTTAATTTTAACCTCATTATTGCCTAAACATTGTAGCAGGGGTGAAATCCAGCAGGTTCTGAGAGGTTCTGGAGAACCAGTAGTGGAAATTTTGAGTAGTTCGAAGAACCGGCAAATGCCACCTCTGGCTAACCCCAGAGTGGGGTGGGAATAGAGATTTTGCAGTATTCTTCCCCTGCCATGCCTAGCAAGCCATGCCTACCAAGCCACGCCCACCAAGCCACATCACACCCATCAAGTCATGGCCACAGAACCAGTAGTAAAAAAAATAGAATAGAATAGAATAGAATAGAATAGAATAGAATTTTATTATTTGTACGCCGCCCTTCTCCGGGAGGACTCAGGGCAGCGAACAATTCAAGGGGGGAAAAGGGGAACATAAAAAACAAAATACAAATAATAAAAGTAAACAACAGTTGCACAACCATACATGTCGAGAGGGGATGGAACTCATCACCCCCAGGCCTGCCGGCAAAGCCAGGTTTTGACGGCTTTTCGGAAGGCCTGGAGAGAGGTGAGGGTCTGAATCCCTGCAGGGAGCTCATTCCAGAGGGCCGGAGCTGCCACAGAGAAGGCCCTCCCCCGGGTAATAGCCAGGTGTCATTGGCTGGTAGATGGCACCCGGAGGAGGCCAACCCTGTGAGATCTAATGGGTCTGTGGGAGGTAATTGGCAGCAGGTAATTCACCATTGCATTGCACCAATATGAAAGATCAAATGAGAAGCAAGGAACAAGGACAATGTAGTACAAGGAAAAAATATACAGTACATAGTACTACCCTCTTTTTCCTCCTTTCATTATTTTTTCCCCAAGTAGCTACTATTTAGGTAGTTGTAGTTAGCTTTAAACTTTATTGCTTACATTTATTTGAGTCACTTGTTCTGTGACCAACTTCCCTCTTTTCTGCAAAATCCACATTCTAAATGGGTTAGCCTGCTTTGCTGTAGAATATGTCTTATGTAAGGGAGCTATTCCTGCTTGAATCTGTTTAGCTTTCTATTGTGTATTGTAAAATAATTTCCTCCTTAGCAGCCCAAATGAAACTTCTTAGGGTGGTTTTTTTAATATATATTTTTTGGAAAACTGCAAAACTCTTGTCTTTTCCCACATCTGCCTTTTGCCTGTGTTTCATGGACAGATGTAGTTAATTTGATAAAGTTATATTTTAATGGATTTGTTTTAAATTCTGTTTCTGCTTTTGGCTTTGATAGCTATTTTCTTTGGAGGGTTTATTGGGAGTTGTTTGGAATCCACTCAAGCAGTCAGGTATAAGAGATGGAGTAAATAAACAAGTAAATAATTTCAGAAATTAACAACTCTCTAAAGTGGGCAATTGGCATTTTATGAGATGAGCCAATAGCGTGAGATTTCCAGCAGGTTTACAAAATTATTCTTGGATCAGTTCTAACAAGATTAAGAAAGCAGTTATCTCAGGGAAGAATCCATAAATGTTGACAAGTTTAAGTCACATTTCCTTGCCAAAGGGAGGAGGAGGAGGAGGATCTTTGGTGCTCTCCAGAGGTGGCCCTTTCTGACAAGTTCTGGATAACTGGTAGCATAAATTTTGAGAACCAGTTCGGAGAACCAGCAAATACCACCTCTGGCTGGCCCCACTCCCATCTCTTCTCTGCCTCCTGAGTCCCAGATGATCGGGAAGAAATGGGGATTTTGCAGTAACCTTCCCCTGGACTGGGGAGGGAGTGGAGATTTTACAGTATCCTTCCCCTGGAGTGGGGAGGGAATGGAGATTTTACAGTATCCTTCCCCTGGACTGGGGAGGGAATGGAGATTTTACAGTATCCTTCCCCGTATCCTTCCCCTGGAGTGGGGAGGGAATGGAGATTTTACAGTATCCTTCCCCTGGAGTGTGGTGGAAATGGGAATTTTGCAGTATCCTTCCCCTGCCACCCCCACTAATCCATACATACCAACCCACATCACACCCACAAAACCAGTAGTATTTTTTTTTAATCCCATCACTGGTGCTCTCTGAGCTGGATTGTTTTCTTACAGACATTTCATTACCAAACTAGGTATCATCATCATCAGTACTAGGAGGTAGGAGGAGGAATCTGAAAGTCCAACCCTCTTCCTCTACACAGGGACCAAAGACCCTACTTGCAAAGCTTCTGGCTTTGTCCACTTCCTGGAGAGGACTTCTGCTCTACTGCCCAGGGGGACAGTGCCAAAACTGGGCTGCAACTGGATCCCCTTCTCACTTTTTCCCTTGTCTTGTTAGAACAGGGGGAAACAAGGCAGACATTCTTTGAAAAAGAAAGAAAACCAAGATTCTACGATGCCTGATGTTTTGAAAAGGGAGAGGAAGAGGTGGGGGTGAAATAGCAGTTCCCACCAATGACAAGCTGCCCCACCCGTTAGTTGTTGAGGAAGTTCTGCAAAACAACTCAGCTTTCCTCTAGAATTATATATAGCACAAATTGAGCTACGCACAGTTCATTGTCTCAGATTTGTAGAGGCCTCATGAGGGTCTGGCAATATGACAGAATAGCAGAATCAGAACGGATCTTGGAGGTCTTCTAGTCCAACCCGCTGTGCAAACAGGAAACCCTCTACCATTTCAGACAAGTCATTGTCCAACCTCTTCTTAAAAGCCTCCAGTGTTGGAGCATCCACAACTTCTGGAGACAAGTTGTTCCATTGGTTCATTGTTCTTGCTGTCAGGAAATTTCTCCTTATTTCTAGGTTGCTTTTCTCCTTGATTGGTTTCCATCCATTGCTTCATGTCCTGCCTCCAGGGGTTTTGGAGAATAGATTGACCCCTTCTTCTTTGTGGCAACCCCTCAAATTTTGGAATATATTTAGCACCGCTCTGCAAAGAGAATGCTCATTTCAGATCAGAGCATTTCTAATGGGTGGGAAGACACCCAGAAAGTCCTACTAGACCCAATTATGCATTAGATTTTCTGTCTGAATCTATACTTATTATATGGCTTATTGGTGATACTAGGACTTAGGGACTTTTAAGCCAGGGATCTTATATAGAGATTCATCTTTTACATCCCTTTATACAGTTCCTCTCTGTTCTTTCTCTCTCTACAGGAATTCTAGGATAAGGAGGAAAAGGATGATTAGGGGACTGGAGGCTAAAACATATGAAGAACGGCTGCAGGAACTGGGTATGTCTAGTTTAATTAAAAGAAGGACTAGGGGAGATGTGATAGCAGTGTTTCCATATCTCAGGGGTTGCCACAAAGAAGAGGGAGTCAAACTATTCTCCAAGGCACCTGAGGGTAGAACGAGAAGCAATGGGTGGAAACTAATCAAGGAGAGAAGCAACTTAGAACTGAGGAGAAATTTCCTGACAGTTAAAACAATTAATCAGTGGAACAGAAGTTGCCTCCAGCAGTTGTGAGTGCTCCAACACTGGAAGTCTTTAAGAAGACGTTGGATATCCATTTGTCTGAAATGCTATAGGGTTTCCTGCCTAAGCAGGGGGTTGGACTAGAAGACCTTCAAGGTCCCTTCCAACTCTGTTATTTATTCTAGGATGGAGCGATGGATGCCCGCATCTGATGCGTCATTGTTGTCAGAAGGATGATTTTGAATACATTCTTCTAAATGCAATACAACACATTTTACATCATTCACGTGATGCTGTCATGGCATGGATGATATCACTTTCCTTGCCTGAAAATACCCATTAGGAAGGATAAGATCTGATACAACCAATTTCCTTCTGTATATTAAAGAATGTGGAGGATTTCTGAGCTCTTGCTTGTAAAGTATCACTATTCTCTGGCTGAAGTCATGCAACAGATTAATCTATGTTTTACTGAATCATGTTTTACTGAACCAATTGCCAGGATGCACAAAGCACACCGAGTTACAAAGCAGCTCAGCATATTTTTCACTGCCAGACATTCTCTGCGAGATTTATATTTTGCCTTTTGTTCAGGAATTCAAAGTTGCATGAGTTGAACTTCCTTCTCCTATCTTTGTCTACAACCTTGTGAGATATATAGTCTGGGCTGTAAGGGAGGGACTGGCCCAAAGCGCCCCCACCCCCAGTTTCCATACAAGACTAGAGTAAGTCTCCCCATTCCTTGTTCAGCTCTTTAACTGCTGCACCACACACTTTATTTTTATTTATTTTATGTTATTTAGTTAGTTTGTCAAGCATGTAAAAAAAAAAACCCCAGGTATAAGTATAAACATAAATATGAACATAGTAAATGGGTACGAATCAGAGGTAGGTTCCTACCAGTTTGGACGAGTTAGAACTGGCAGCAACCCAGGTTCCCCAGTTGCCACTGCCGCTGCCGTCTTGTTTTTTAGTTCTGCACAGAACCCACCCCTGGTACAGATAAATGGAGATAGTAGGACAGGGATGGGATAGTAGGCACACACTGGTGCACATATGCACAACCCTTACAGATCTCTTAGGAATGGGGTGAGGTCAACTTGAGGTCAAGTTGTTTAAAAAGTGAAATATCTAGGTATACACTTATCTGTGAGGTGTGCATCCATCAAAGAAGACAGCTATACTAATCTGATCAACAAAACAAAGAAAGACCTAGAAAGGTGGAAAAACCTACAATTGTCCCTGATGGGTAGGATGGCAGTCATAAAAATGAATGTACTACCAATATTTCTTTTCCTATTTCAGAATATTCCAATTAAATTAGAAAGTTTTTTTTTAAGGATTTGAATCAATTGGTTTCGAATTTTATTTGGCAGGGAAGAAAACCAAGAATAAAACTCAAAGCCATGCAAGATACTAAGGAAAAAGGAGGATTTGGCATACCAGATTGGGAACTTTATTATATTGCGGCCACCCTAACATGGTTGCAAGAATGGATAATGTTGGGCTTCCTGGGAGGAGCTTACTGATGGTGGCAGCTTAAAATAGCTGCCCCCGAATTCCTGGTCACGTATCTGTTTAGATGATCATCTATCTGACGTCTACAGGTTTCTTATCCTTCAGGCAAGAAGGGAAGAAGATATAGTTTTGCTGGCAAATGCCCTTCGATTTTTGCAGCTTCTGTGTCTGCAGAGAGAGGGGGGCTAGCCCAAGGCAGAACGGCATCCGTGCTGGGAACTTCAAACTGCCTTGTGCAGTACAAAGTAAGATCTCTCCCACTCAGCTCACAGCTTTGATTTATTTGATTTTAATATGAGCTGAATCCGTTTACGAGGACATTAATTGTTTACCAAGATCCTAGCTTCTCTCTTTTTTTTTTACAAGATCTTCTTCTGAAAATCTATTTACTTAGAGGCTTTTAAAATGGCGTCGAGCCAGCTGGATTCTCCTGTAACAATGATTATTTTCTTAATCTCTTTGTTAAACGCTACAGAATTTTAAAACTTCAAAGGAGGTATTTATCACCCTGTCTCACAATCGGCCAGCAGAAACTTTTTAATTAGTTTCATTTTTACAAGACTTCCTTTCTCTCATTAATCTTGCTTATCTGGAATTTAAATGGTGATGAATCTGCTGAACTGTCTTGTTACAATGCTTATTTTCTGAAATCCTCGGTAAAGCTTTGCCAAGCCTCAAATTTCAAAACAAAGGGAGAAATTCAGCATCTCTTCTTATAGCTGCACAGTCAGCCAGTAGAGTTTTATTAACTGCCAGAAGATAAAATTTGCAATGGCCTCAAAACCAAATCCTAATCTGAAACCGTCGCCCTCTATTCCCAGGGGCACATCCCCAGTGCCTGGCACAAGGTTGCAGCCTCCACTCTCTACACCCCCTGCTGGAGATTTGTTAACGAAAGAATTCTTCTTGAGTGAATTAAGTGTGGCTCTCAATGCTCAGACAATTAAAATGGAAGATAAACTTAGATATCTTAAAGAGGAGATAAAACAGGAGGGAAAAGAAGAAATAAAAGAAATAAAAGGGGAAATAAAAGAACTTAAACAGGAGTTGTATGATAAAATCGATGCCAGGGTTGTTAAAATTAAAGATGAAATGCTGGGACTTGTAACTGTATTGACAGAACATGTTTCCGGAATTGAAGATAGTCTAGAAGATCTTAATGAGGCTAATACCAACTTGACATTGAAAACAGAGGTGGTGGAACAAAAAGTTGAAAATGCTGAAAAAGAAATTATTATGATACAGTATAGACAAATGGAACTGGCATTAAGAGTAAGGGGGCTGCATGAGGAGAAACAGGAGAACCTGAAACAGATCCTATCAGAAGCCTTTGACCATCTGGTGGGAAGACCAGGGACTAAGCTCGACTGGCAGATCGACAAAGTTTATCGCATTAACTCCTGGGTGGCAAAGCAGAAACAGCTTCCTCGAGACATCGTTATATACTTCACTACAAGAGAGCTCAGAAACATGATACTACAAGAGTCTTATAACACTAAGCTTCAAATTGGTGGTCAAGACCTGATTGTTTTGAAAGAGATACCACCTCAAATGTTAAGAGCCAGGAGAGACTACGCTTTTTTAGTCGAAGAACTCAGAAACCGTCAGATACAGTATAGATGGGACGCACCATTTGGTATTATACTTACATTTGATTATACTTACATAAGATATTGTCTCAACTCTGTATGGAAAGCCCGAGATTTTTATCATAATATGTTGAAGGCTGGATATCCTGCATCATCTGGACCTGGAGAACGACCACAAGAAGGACAGGACAGACAGCAAACTACACAACTATCAGATAAGATGGAGCATCTCTCTCTTCTAGAAGCGCAAGGTGTTATGGAACAAAGACCTAGCCGTATGATTACTAGATGAATGGAGAAACAGGCTAAAAGGCAACAACCTCAACAATCACTGGCCATCGATCAAGGAGCTACAGTAACAAGTCTGGAAGCAGTGGGAGGAGCTAGGCCTAAGGTTAAACAGGCCATGCAGGATGCTCTAAAAAAGCTTCAGCCAACCAAAGATGACAACTAAGATCTTAACATGGAATGTCAATGGATTGAATTCTCCACAGAAGAGAAAGAAAATACTTCACTATCTCAAACAGTTTAAGAATGACATAATTTGTTTGCAAGAAACTCATATCAAATCAACTGATCAAAAATATCTGATTAACTCAAAACTTGGTCAACATTTTGTAGCTTCTGCTATGGAAAAGAAGAATGGTATAGTTGTGTATTTAAGAAAAGACATGAAAGCTGAATTAATTGAAGCAGATCCCTTTGGAAGATATATCGCGTTAGACCTAATCCTAGAAGGGAAAAAGACATTACTTTTGGGAATTTATGCTCCTAATCAACAGCAAGACGGATTCTATAGAAATCTTCATGCCAAATTAGTACAGTGGGACTATAGGTCCTGTATACTATTGGGTGATTGGAATGGTGTGATAGACACTAAGAGAGATAAGAAGACTTCTCGCCCAAATACTAAGATGCGAGCAAAGCTACCCAAACCTTTTTTTGACATGATGGACGACTTTGAATTGAGAGATATTTGGCGAGAAAGAAACGCAGAGGAATATGATTTCACTTTCTTCTCTGATAGACATCAATCCCTTTCAAGGATTGATTTTATACTAATCACTAATGATTTGCTTTCTAGGGTCAAGAAGACAAAGATTGCGGCTAGGGTCCTCTCAGATCATAACCCAGTTTGGATGGAATTGGGAAGGGTAGTGCAGGCAAGAAGGTCTTGGAGATTGAATGAAAACTTATTTAGATATGAAAAGTATATTAATGATTGTAAAAAATTGTTATCTGAATATTTTGTTTTGAATATGAATAAGGGTACATCTATGGAATTCATATGGGATGCAAGCAAAGCGTATATGAGAGGAGTGCTGATGAATATAAATAAAACACATAGATATAAACAAGGGCTAAAACAAACAGAATTGGAAGTGGAAATTAAGAGAAAAGAGTTGGCGTTAACAATGAATCCAGGCGATACAAAGGTTAAGGAAGCTATCACCATATTAAAATCTCAATTTGACATGCTGATTTCTGACCAGGTAGCCACTAATTTATTATATGCAAAACACAATACCTTTTGTAACACAAACAAACCTGGCAGATGGTTAGCTTATCAGATTAGGAAAAAAGGGAAAACTCGAAATATATCTAAACTGATTTACAGAGGGAAGGAGGTGTTTCAACAGGAAGAGATTCAAAAGGCATTTCGGGAATTTTTTACAGAATTGTATAAAGGGGATAAAATTAATGGTCTAGATATAGACAAATATTTAGATAAAGAGAAAATACCGTCAGTTAGAGAAGAGCACAGGCAAAAATTGAATCAATCAATAACCTCGGGGAAAATTTTGCAGGTAATTAAGCAATTAAAGTTAGGGAAAGCACCAGGTACAGACGGTTTGACAGCGGTTTACTATAAAAATTTACAGTTAGAAATGGTAGAACCTCTTAGAGAATTATTTAATAAGATTCAAACGGAAGGTAAAGTGCCTCCATCTTGGAAGACAGTGTTTATATCTTTGATACCCAAAGAAGATCAAGATACTACCCAACCAAAAAATTATAGACCTATCTCATTACTTAATGTAGATTATAAATTTTTTATTAAAATACTAGCAAATAGGTTAATGCTGGTTATTCAACAATTGATACACACCGACCAAATGGGTTTTATACAGGGGAGACAGATGAAAAGTAATGTCAGATTAATTATTAATGCATTAGAATATTTGGGAAAGAACAACCAGATCCCTGCTGCGTTTATATTTTTGGATGCTGAGAAGGCCTTTGATCGAGTTAACTGGCAATTTCTGTTGAAGATATTGCAAAAAATGCAGATAGGAGAAAATTTTTTACAGTCAATTAAAGCAATATACCAACAGCAAACAGCATAAATCATAGTCAATGGAAGTTTAACAGACTCTTTTCAAATTGGAAAAGGTACAAGACAGGGCTGTCCTTTGTCCCCGCTATTGTTTATTATAACTTTGGAAGTATTGTTGAATAAAATACGGGGCTTGGATGGTCTAAAAGGGATTAAGATTAGGCAGCAAGAATACAGAGTGTGTGCTTTTGCGGATGATTTGGTCATAATATTGGAACAACCGCAGGAATCTAGTATGGTTTTAATGAATACGATTAATCAATATGGTCAAGTATCTGGTTTTAAAATAAAATTAGAAAAAACCAAAATATTAGCTATAAATATGAATACTAAACAAAAGGAAGAACTAGGAGGGATGCTAGGATGTGAGGTAGTCAAAAAAGTCAAATATCTTGGAGTCAATATTTTAACCTCAAATGGGAAATTATATAAGCATAATTATGAACCACTTTGGCATAGTATACAGATAGAGATGAAAAAATGGGAGAAATTGCACTTATCTTTGCTGGGTAGGATAGCGGCAGTGAAAATGAACATTTTACCAAAATTTTTATTTCTCTTCCAAATTATACCTATACTTAAAAAAGATGCGAATCTTTTAGAATGGCAGAAGGGTTTTAACAAATTTGTATGGGCAGGAAAGAAGCCGAGGGTAAAGATGAAAATAATGCAAGATGTACGTGAGAGAGGAGGCTTGAAATTACCTAACCTAAAACTATATTATGATGCAGTGGCGCTATCTGTAATTAGTGATTGGACTCATTTAACTAATGATAGAATACTGAATATCGAGGGACACGATCTGGTATATGGTTGGCATGCTTACCTGTTATTCAAAAAAAAATTGGATAAGAAGTTTAAAAGTCATATTTTAAGAAATGCTTTACTGCGGGTCTGGAAAAAATACCAATATAAATTAAATGACAAGATACCCATGTGGGCAATTCCTAGACATGCAACTGAAAATATGAACATAGCACAAAAACAGGATAGAACTACCTATAGACAGCTTCTCATTTTGGAAAGGGGGGTACTACAACTAAAATCTTTAGAGGTATTAAAAGAGGAGAAGGTAGTTCAAACATGGTTCCAGTATGGGCAATTTACAGGCCAGGTGGAAAATAGATCAAAAAATTGGTTTTACCCAAGCTGAAGATAATTTGTTTAAACAAATAAGAGATCAAAGCTTAATGCATATAAAGAGGATATATAATGTATTAATACAGATGGATTCGGAAACAGAATTAGTTAAAGATTGTATAATAAAGTGGGCTCAAAATATTGAAGAACCAATAATTTTGGATACATGGGAAAGAATATGGGTAACAAATGTGAAATTTACACAAGCTCAAAACCTGAGAGAAAATTTTTATAAGATGTTCTATAGATGGCATTTAGATCCTAAAAAATTGGCTTCTATGTATCCGAATGTACAGCCTAAATGTTGGAGGTGTGGTTCTCTCGATGCTACATATTTTCATATATGGTGGACCTGCCAAAAGGTTAAGGCATTTTGGATAAAAATATGGTGGGTTATGCAAAATATCTTTAAAAGAAGGATAAAGTTTACTCCTCAGTTATTTTTACTAGGTATATGTACTGACTTTACAGTGGTAGAGACTAACTTAACTCTGCACCTAATAACGGCAGCAAGACTGTTGGTGGCGCAATACTGGAAGAAGGAAGACTTGCCTACAATTCAAGAATGGACATTGAAAGTTACAAACTTAGCCGAGATGGCTAAAATATCGGCATAACTTAAAGATCACTCAAATGAGAGATATAAACGAGACTGGAAAAAATGGATTGACTATATACAAAATAAATACGGGACCAAGAAATTCCAGTTAGCCTATGCTTAAGATCAGAAATGATTTAAATTGTTTAAAGTTAGCTCAGCAAGAAGAAGCTAAGATCAATGTAGAGATGTCATTAATTTCTTTATTTCTTTTTTCTCAATAGATTTTAGACTGTGTTTGTTAAAAATCCATACCGTGTACGGGTTCTGGGAAGTCGGGGGGGAGGAGGAGGGGGAGTTGGGGGGGAGGGGGGAGGGAGGGAGTGGTATACATTAGGCTAGACAAGAATTTGGTGGTAAACCAGAACGATTTTGACACACAAAATAATTGTACTCCAATGTCTTACTGATTGAGGAATGATGAAATGTTTGTTTTAAAAGAAAATAAAACTTTTGAACCAAAAAAAAAAAAAGAATGGATAATGTTGAGGAATAAAAGATTACTCAAATTGGAAGGTCGTGGCCTCTAAGCAGGATGGCATGCCTTCCTGTGATATAAAAAAGGATCTGCAGATAAATATTTTATTAGACACTATATCAGACAGTCCCTGTTATTAATATGGAACAAAATTAATCACGGCCACTATACCAAAATACCCATTTGGCTATCTATGATGGAAGCATATATACACCCAAATTTAATTAATATGGAAAATATTGTTACATATAAAGAGTTATTGAACAGACAGGGGGAGATTAAAACTAGATTAGAATTGGCATCACAAGGGGTACAAGTAGAATGGTGGTCTTATTTACAGATACAATCAAGGTTTGCACAGGACAGGAAGAAGGAAGGTATTGCTAAAGATTACACAGTGTTAGATAAACTTTTGATAGAGACAGAAAACAAGTTGATCAAAGTGCTATATAGATT
The DNA here is from genome assembly GCF_009769535.1 of Thamnophis elegans. NCBI lineage: Eukaryota > Metazoa > Chordata > Lepidosauria > Squamata > Natricidae > Thamnophis > Thamnophis elegans. The sequence goes on along the minus strand of NC_045552.1, from coordinate 43,182,694 downwards.
TTTATTAGAATATAAACTCAAGGAAGAACATGTCAAAGAAACTATGGTCGCCTGGGAGAAAATTTTTGGTTATAATGTGGAATTGGCTAAGTGGGAAAAACTTTGGATATTTAATCAGAAACTAACATTGGCTACGGCATATAAAGAAAAACTTTATAAGATGTTCTATAGATTGCATCTCCCCACAGCACCGCTCTCCAAAATGTTTAAAAATCTGGCCCCAAATTGTTGGAATTGTAAAAAAACACCAGGCACTTTTTATCATATGTGGTGGACATGCAATGAGGCCAAAAGATATTGAAAAATGATTCAATCGTGGTTGGAACAAATGGTGGGAGACCAAATTTTGTTTAAACCAAAAGTTTTTCTCCTAGGCATAATACCGGAGGGGTTTAAGAAAAAATGTACTCTATCTAATTATCTAATGTACTAACTGCAGCGTGCATAACTTTAGCGCAGTATTGGAAAAAAGAAAATACACCATCAGAGCTAGATATCATCAGAAAAGTGTTGGCCTGTGCGAAAGCAGAGAGGCTCACTCTTGAACTTAAAAATAAAGGGGAATCAGCATATTTTGAAGTCTGGAACAGATTTTATGACTGGTATAAGACAAGGTGACAAGACTGGAACAAACTGTATACATTGTGATTGGACAGAAGGATAGATAATGCACTAAGTAGGCTAATAGTTAATGGTTGAGACTAATTGTGTATAATGTGAATGTATGTCACTTCGACTCTGCGATACTGCATTGTTTTAAATGTAAAAATAATAAAAATATATTTTTAAAAAAACAGTAGACAGTCTAAGGTTGAAGCTATAAGGGTTTGAGGATGTAACAACAGAGTCAGGTAGAGCATTCCAGGCACTGACCACTCTGTTGCTGAAGTCATATTTTCTGAAATCAAGTTTGGAGCAGTTTACCTTGAGTTTGTATCTATTGAAGTGTATTATTGTGGTTGAATCAAGCCTCTCTCTTAAGAGAGAAAAATGTAGCTTTCTTTTTGGCCGGATTTCCAAACTCCTACAACAAACAACTCTAATATAATTAGGTAGGCAACAAGTGAAGACAGGTAGGTTATATGAAGAAACTCAGGGACTCTGCATTTTACCCAAAACATGTTGAAACATAAAGGAGAAAGCTTGGCTGAATGAGGCAATCTGTTCTTACTACTGTACGGACTCTCTCTTTTTGAAAGGACGTGGCCCCTCCCTAGCCAAGGGAATAAGGAGGGGCTTCGGTGGCTTTTCTTTTTAAACGGAGCTTAGCTGCATCTACTAGCTGAGTCTGTTCAGAACTTTCTCTCTTCCTAGGACTGAGGAAATAGCAGCTTGTTTTTGATGGCCAGCTAATTTCACTGATGTCTTTCTCATCAATCCGGAAAGGCAGATTTTCTTCTGTCTAGGTTCTTTTTCTCTCCCTCCCCTGGAACTGAATTCATTTTTCCCACAATATCACTTTGTGTCTGGACGTGAAAGATCACCTGCTGCTTAGCTTGTGGAAGGGAAGGAGAAGCTTCCAGGGACAGCTGTCCAGGCACCTTGCAAGTAAGTCATTTTGCTGCAATTAGAAGCCTTCCTCCTGATTTTAGCGAAGTTGCAATCTTTGGGAAACCTTTACCATTGGGGAGAGAATGGGCTGGGGTGGGTTTATGTTTCCTTCATTGATGTTTTTCTTTGCCAAGTAGAATGCGTTCTATTTATTTGGTTCATTCTTCTGCCCAGTGATGGTTGAGATGATGGTTGAGATCAGATGGTTGAGATCAGATGGTTGAGATGATGGTTGAGATGTGATAGTTGAGATGATGGTTGAAATCAGATGGTTGAGATCAGATGGTTGAGATGATGGTTGAGATGATGATTAAGATGATGGTTGAGATGATATGATTGAGATGAGATGGTTGAGATGAGATGGTTGAGATGATTTTTGAGATGATGGTTGAGATGTGATGGTTGAGATGCACTACCTGACACTGTGGTTTCTTCCCAAACCCCCAAAACTTTAACCTTAGACTGTCTACTTTGGACCTCAACCCATTCCTAAGAGGTCTGTAAGGGGTGTGCATAAGAGCACCAAAGTACCTACTATCCCTGTCCTAATATTCCCTTGTATTCGTATTCATTTCATGTATTCAAAATCATGTACTATCTATACTTATATCTGTTATCTAATTCATGCTTGACAAAATAAAATAAATGTAATAAATAAAAATAAACCATCCATGAATAAGGTAGACTTAAGCAGAGAAAAAAATGGGGTCTTGGCACAGGAAAGGTGCTATACTATGAGCTGAATTTCTCTATTATTGCTTTCATTGGTGGGTTATCTTCCCCCCCCAAAAAAAGAGGAAGCGTTTTTAGAATCGGGGACTGATATCTTCCCATTAAGAAGAGAGAGATGCTTGTTGTGTCTTAGACTCTCCATCTGGAGTATCTTCAGAACAATTTAAGCACCTGAAGGCACTTACCTTGAAGAACATGAATGCCTGAAACCTGCTTTGCAAATGCTGATGGTTCTTGCACAATCCTTTTACCACCCGCTATATCACTATTCCTTTACTGAATGGGAGAGAGATTCCTCTTCTTCGAATACACAAGTTATGAATCATATCATCCCATTCAGTGCTTTACGACTTGATTCAACTCAATCCGATTAATATTAGCAATCTCATACTTATCGCATTTGGCATGACATTAACCTGTGCCCTTATGGAGGGGGTAGAGAATGTTTAAAAGTTTGCTTACCAAATTGATGATTCCATGAGAGTTAGTGCTTGCCCCCATCATATCTGAGAGGGCATGGATCCTGCAGGCTGACCAGCATTCCCCTCTTCGTATGTCTCCATGAATAAGGAAAGACAAAAAAATTGCTACTAGTTTGTTTGTTTTTTGCCTACCTTTAACTTCTAGCCTGGCCTGTTTCTCTATTTTAAATAGAGCTTGGACACTTTGGCATTCTGCCTATGTCAATCCATTCACTCTTTCTACAAAGCATTTATTGATTTACTAGATGAGAAGAGGAAGGAATAATTGAAGGTGTTAGAAGGTGCATTGCAAAATAAATATTTCTGGAACTCAGTCTGGTGTTCTAAAGCTATTCTCTAAGGCGGGCACGCTGTGGCTCAGTGGCTAAGATGCTGAGTTTGTCGATCAGAAAGGTCGGCAGTTTGACAATTCGAATCCCTAGCACTGCATAACGGAGTGACCTCCTGTTACTTATCCCAGCTTCTGCCAACCTAGCAGTTCGAAAGCATGTAAAAATGCAAGTAGAAAAATAGGAACCACCTTTGATGGGAAAGTAACAGTGTTCCATGCGCCTTTGTGCATTTAGTCATGCCGACCACATGACCATGGAGATGTCTTTGGACAGCGCTGGGTCTTCGGCTTTGAAATGGAGATGAGCACCACCCCCTAGAGTCAGGAACAACTAGCACATATGTGCGAGGGGAACATTTGCCTTTAAGGCAGGGCTGTCCACCCTTAGCAACCTTGATGTCCAGTTGTTTCAGAATCTCATCCTACCTTTTCTGCCTCCTTATCAGCTTTTAGAGCAAGAGTGTCTAACCTGGGCAACTTTAAGGCTCATGTGGACTAAATTTGCCAAGCTCCCAGAATACCCCAACCAACTCCATTCTGGGAGCTGAAGTCCACAAGCCTTAAACTTGCCAAGGTTGGACACCCTTGCTCTAAAAGCTGATAAGGAGGCAGAAAAAGTAGGATGAGATTCTGAAACAACTGGACATCAAGGTAGGAATAGATGGTGCCTCAGTGGTACTTGAGAGACAGTTTAGGATTTTTATCTGAAGATTAGAAGGGAAGCGTTGAGGTCTTTTCTTTTTTGCACATAGACCTAATATGGATCCATGGGGAAATAAGGACCTTTCAGCCATAAGTTATCCTCAGTTTTCAGGTATAATGAACATAGCTGTACACTCCGGCTGGAAAGCCACTATGGTCCAATAGAAACATGTTTGTTTTCATCCAGGAAGGTCTAGTTTGATTAATTCTCAACCCTGCCCTGAAGATTTTTGGAATCTTTACATTTAACTAATCTAGGAGGATGCAATAGAGATTTGAAATGAGATTTATTTCTATCCATAAGAACCAAAATGGTAGTTCCTACTTTCAGATAACACACTGGAGAAGGGAGACATTTGTAAAAGATTTTGGCATGTATTTTGGCTAGGTCTCAGACCAGACCAATTTGGTCCAATTGTAAGACTTATCAAGACTACAGAACTGCCAGAAAATGACTGGATGGCACCATGAGGCTCTGAAAGTTTGTTTTTTTTAAAATAAATAAATTCTAAAAGCTTCAAAAAGCCATGCATTATGCCAGAGTTAGGAATCATGTTATTTTCAGCTTTTTACTTTGGAAAAATCGAAAGGGAAAAATGGAAAAGACTGATGCACACATGTCCACCTTTTATTAGGCACTCTCACTTTTTAATAGTAGCCAAGTAAATTTTGCAGGCTCAAAGCAATGCTTCAGCTGATGAACGCTGGCTGGCCATCATTCAACATTTGCATTCCTCCAACTGTTGTGATGCAATTCTCCAGTCAAAACCTGCATGCATAACTACATTCCAGGAAAAATAATAACGCTAAATATATTAGAGAAATGGGCTGTGTGTGTGTGTGTGTGTGTGTGTGTGTGTAGGTGTGTGTTTTCCGCAAAATATCTATGTGAAGAGAAACAGGCAAGAAAGCTTTGTGAAAAAGTAGAAAATTGAACTGTACTGAACTGAAGGACAGTTCACATGGGGGGGTGTCAAAATCAATGGATTTATAAATGATTCTATTGATGCATTAATACGTTAAAGAATTGAATAAAATAATTTATGAATAAACCTTCATAAAACATTCTGTAATGAGGTTAGATATTTGCCCAAAGAGACCTCTTGACATTTCTTTGGTGCAATCCAGCTCTAATCCAGCAATTGCTTAGCTCAGCCATTGCAACATTTTGTGATTTTAAAACTCAGTGAGGTCTCTTCTTTCTCTTCTGCATTCATTGGTGACCTTGCCTTGGCATCACAGCTCCTGAGAAGACATGGGGAAGTGAGAACGCATTATACAGGAACAGTCTAAAGTTGGAATTCGCATGCTTACCTGTTTTAGAATCATAGACTCAAAGGGCTGGAAAGGACCTTGGAGGTCTTCTAGTCCGATCACCAAAAGCCTTTCCGCCATCTATTTTCCAAGGCACCCAAAGGCCAAACAAGGAATAATGGATGGAAACTGACCAAGGAGAGATTCAACTTAGAAATAAGGAGGAACTTTCTGACAGTGAGAACAATCAACCCATGGAACAGAAGTTGCCTTTGGATGTTGTGGGAGCTTCATCACTGGAGACTTTCAAGAAGAGACTGGACTGCCATTTGTCAGAAATGGTGTAGGGTCTCCTGCTTAGGCGGAGGGTTGGACTAGATGACCTACAAGCTCCCTTCTAACTCTGTTAATCTGTTAAAATCTCAGACAAATGGTGGTCCAATCTTTTCTTTTTTTATTAAAAAGTTTTTTTTTTATTTTTCTCTTTCAAATTTATTCACAAATATACACTCTTATAATTACTATTTAACAATTATCTATTCATCATTCATCTTCATCATTATTTTCTTACAAATATATAGAATACAGTTTGGCTCACTTTCTTGCTTCCCCTTGCCTCCATCTTATTTTGCTCCTTCTGTCTTCTCAACCTCCCTTCTCTGCCTTCTTCTTTCCTCCTCTCCTTCCTCCTTTCTTCTTCCCCTCTCTTTCCCCCTCCTCCTCTCTTCTCCTCCTTCTTTCCCTCTGCCCCACTCTTAATTCCCCTCCCTTACTTCCTCTGCTTTACCCTTTCTCCCTTTCCCTGCTCATCCTTCCTCCTTTCCGTTGTTGCCCTGTGCTTATTTACTTTCTCTGATGGGTGTTCTGGGCAGCGTTTCAGCGATCCCAACTTAATACAAATAATTTTCTTTGTTACATTTTATTTCTAATAATAATTCCAATCTTTTCTTGAAAACCTCCAGTGATGGAGCACCCACAACTCTTCTAGCCCTACATGTAAAATTGAACAAATGATAAAAAGCAGTTACGTAGTTTCCCTACATATAAGTGTTACGCGCTGGTGGCGAAAACCGCCACTGGGATTCTCCTTAATGTTTGATAGAACAACAAGGAACTGAAGAGGGAGTGTTTATTTACTTGTCAATGGTCCTGATTAATATCTCTTTAGCACGAAGTTCATCGTAACAAATTCCACACCCAACCTAATTTAAATTCTGGTAACTATTTACAGATCTCTTTTCGCTGTGCTTAGAATTGCATACTCCTCCTACCTGTATTTTTACATCTTTAAATAACAGAAGGGCTTATCTTATTCACAGTTTGACTGTATAATTACGTAAGTTGTATTACTGTCCTTTGTATATAGCTTTATTTTATTTTATGTTTGTGCCTCTTTACTTATTTTTTTTTGTATGTTGTGATTGACCACATTTTTCCATTAGCAGCTTCAATTATCATTTTTAACGATACAGATTCTTGATTTTTCCCCCCCAATAATGGCATACCCAATTAGCAAAATAGTATTTAAACTTTAAAAAAACACACAAATGAGAAAACCTCCAACAAGCTAAAAATGTGAGCCAAAAAAAGGAAAGAAGAAAAATAAATGAATAAACTGCCTTATGTTTTATATTTATCAATAGCTACTGATTTATTAATGAAAACACTATGGGTAATTCCATCAGTACAAATATTATTGCAAAATATTACAGATACGAGCTGCACTAACTGTGACCTTTTTGCTAAACTTCCTTATTCTCAATCTGGCTGCCTATTTTGGTTTTTTGTTTTGTAACTTTACTGATTTGTGCTGCCTTCATGTTCCAGTGTGATTGTCAATCTTTTATATAGTTTCACAACTATTCAAGATCCTTGCTACAATCTCCAGCTTGTTTTAGTTTACTTGTTCCTTGTTTCCTTGGGTCCCTTGTTTGTTTCCTTGTTTTCAGTTTTACCCATGTTCATGTTTTATATTTTTAATACACAGGTGGGTTTCATGGGTTCGTGATGGGCTAGATGGGGGCATGTGACTGAATGGGTGTGGCCAATTTGACATCACTCGTGCACGCTTAGTCACATGACACCCCTCACCAAAATGGGGAGGTGCCATAAGCCAGGTTGATCAGGGCAGCATGCTGCTCCAGGAAGCCATGCTCGGCAGGCTCCCATCTGTGAGCGCTACACACTATCACTGTCAAAAGTGCTGTGATTTGACACATAGATATAATTCATTCATTTTCATTTTAGCAGCCCAGGCGTTCCAGAGTTATGCTGGAACACACACACACAAACACACATCCCAAGGGATGTTAGGGGTGTTTTACCCCACAGTATTTGTTTCCAGTCGACAGTGTACCAAGTTTTGTTGAAATTGTTTGAGGTGTTTCAGATTTTTCAGAGTTATGCTAGAACACAGACACACATAGCCACACACAGAGACACACACACAGAGACACACACACAGAGACACACACACAGACACACAGACACAGACACAGACACAGACACACACACACACACACACACACACACACACACACACATATATATGTGGGAGGCAATAGAGCACAGGTTCGAATCCCAGTAAGGATATGGCTAGCTGATGAGAGCTAAATAGCTTGAAATAGATCTATACTAGTCTTCCTTTATTTATTTATCAGCACAAATAAAAACACATATATATATATATATATATATATATATATATATATATATATATATATATATATATATATATATATATATATATATGTTTTCTGAGGTTTTCGCGGGTGTTAGTATGTAGGTCTCTAGTTGTTCGGGTTTTCTCCCGCGTAGAATTGGAGATGTCTTGGCGACGTTTCGACGAAGTCTCATTCGTCATCTTCAGGTGGCTTCAGACTACTTCAGGTTTGGTGTTTCCAGGAGTAGAAACACCAAACCTGAAGTAGTCTGAAGCCGCCTGAAGATGACGAATGAGACTTCGTCGAAACGTCACCAAGACATTTTCAATTCTACGCGGGAGAAAACCCGAACAACTAGAGACCTATATATATGTATGTATGTATGTATGTATGTATGTATGTATGTATGTATGTGTGTGTGTGTGTGTATATATATATATATATATATATATATATATATATATATATATATATATATATATATATATATATATATATATATATATAAATAAATATAAATATATATAAACCAAGGAGTGAGAAGAAAACAACTTTGAGGGGTCCTTGGAGTTCTCTTGGTTGTTTTCTTGAGGATGTTTCATTACCCAAACTGGGTAACATCATCAGTGCTAGTCAATGTTATCTAGTTTGAAATATCTCCCAGAAAACAACCAAGCGTAGGGAACACCCAGGATTCCTCATCTCAACCCTGAGTTACAAATAATCTCCTTTCTGGAAAACAACTTTTTCCATTTGCCCCAGTGGACAATGCCTTTTCATGCTTTTCAGACCCTGGGCCAGAAGCCAGCCTGTTTGTGATTCTGACAACTGCAAGTAGTTTATCAGTTCAGACTCCAAGAAAATATTCTTTTGGTCCCCTTTGTTCAGCCAACTAAACGGGGAGAGGGAGAACATTTAATGAATGACTGGCAGGGAATCCCTAGGATGAAGCCAAGCATCTAAAAAGACCCTGGACTGAAAGGGAGGGAGAAAGATGAGGGATGAAATTCACGAATAAGAATGTAGCAGTGATCATGTCATAAAGAAAAGGAGAAGATGCATGGAAGGAAAGCTATTCCTGTTGACTTCTACTACTGCTCCATCCACCTGACAGATGACTCAGTAGAAGAGAATATGTGTAGCTCAGGGTTGAACTGTAAACTCCTTGGTGCTCTCTAAACTGGGTTTTCTTGCAAACATTTCAGATGTCTTATACATAAACAGAGAGCAAATCCCACTTCCCTTTGAGCACTGATGATGCTACCTAGTTGGGTAATGAAATGTCTGCAAGAAGACAACAAAGCTCAGAGAACACCAAGGATCATACAGTCCTTCTCCCCCTCCTTCCCCTCCTCCTCCACCACCACCACCTCTTCCTCTTTTTATTCTTCCTCTTTTTTGTCTGCTTCCTCCTCCTCCTCCTCCTCCTCTTCTTCTTCCTTCTCCTCCTCCACCACCACCTCCTCCTCCTCCTCTCCTTCGTCTGCTTCCTCCTCCTCTTCCTCCTCCTCTTCTTCTTCCTTCTCCTCCTCCACCACCACCACCACCATCACCTCCTCCTCCTCCTTTTCCTCCTCTTCTTCTTCTTCTTCTTCTTCTTCTTCTTCTTCTTCTTCCTCTTCTTCTTCCTCCTCCTCCTCCTCCTCTTCCTCCTCCTCCTCCTCTCCACAAAACCTTCTCCCATCTAGCACTGATAATGTTATCTAGTTGGGTAATGAAACGTCTGCAACAAAAGAACCAAGTTCAGAAAGCATCAAGGATCACACAGTCGTCCTCCTCCTCTTCTTCTTCTTCCTCCTCCTCCTCCACTCCACAAACCTCTCTCCCTTCTAGCACTGACAATGTTGCCTATTTGGGCAATGAAACATCTGCAAGAAAACAGCCAAGTTCAGCAAGCATCAAGGACTCCACATTGACCGATGACTGCCCAAAATTATAATCTTCAATTGGAAAAAAAAAAAACCTACCAGTTTATATTTTCCGTAAAGCAAGACAGGAAAATGATCCGATTACACAGAAATCTTTTCATAGACAGAGGGCCTCTGAATTCAGTCACAGTATAGATAACACTGAATTATATGTTTGGTTTGGCTTTTCATAATCTCTTCTCCATTTTAGGAAGTTTTCTTCCTAAATGGTAAAAACAGTTGCTTTTAGTGGGGGCGGGGTGGCAATTTCTGTTTAAAAAGACAACATGTGTCTTTGCAAAGTATATCCGGCAGCAGGTCTCATCAATTACCTCTTTTGACCGCTGGATTAAAACTACAGACAACAGTTGGATGAACATCTGGATAACATCTGGATCCACTTATTGCTCATGCCTGACAAATTACAGGACGGTTCATACCAGGGGTGAAATCCAGCAGGTTCTGACAGGTTCTGGAGAACCGGTTGTGGAAATTTTGAATAGTTTGGAGAACCGGCAAATGCCACCTCTGACTAGCCCCAAAGTGGGGAGGGAATGGAGATTTTGCAGTATCCTTCCCCTGCCACGCCCACCAAGCCACGGCCACAGAACCAGTAACAAAAAAAAAAATCAATTTCACCACTGGCTCATACTCAGGCTAACCCATTTACTGGGCTCCGATAATGTGCTGAGCCAGATCAGTTACAAGCCTAACGACTTAGTTTGCTTAACATGCTAAGACTGGCTAGTTTTTAGCCTTAATCAGGTCAGTTACAAATCCGGTGGCTTAGCTTGCTTTAACATAGTCCGGTCGTTTTATTGCTTGTGATGTTCTGTAAAAGCAGAAATCTGATAAGCTCAGGGGTGAAATCAACTTACCTTCGCTACCGGTTCGCAAATGTGAGCTCGCATGCGTGGTACTTTCCGTGCAGGGGTGGGCTTCAAAATTGTTTACTACCGGTTCAGTGGGCGTGGCTAGATGGAGGCCATGTGACTGAGTGGGCGTGGCCAACTTGACATCATTCATGCATACTCAGTCACCCGACCCACCACCATCAATCCACACCCACTGAAGTGGTGGCAAAAGGGTTTTTTTGGGGGGGTAGGCCGGGGCTCTTCACTGTCTTTTTGGGGGAGATCCCCAGAGCACCTTTATTTTGTTCTGTGGGCTCCCTCACAGGAAACTTCTCTTTCTGGCCCACAAGCAGAGAACAAGGTTGCTACCTGCCCCACCCTTCCCTCAGTCTCCGCATCGCTGCCCATTGCCAATTCGACTCTGTGCAGTGCGGGCTTTGCAGGATGCCATAAGCCAGGGCGGTGTGCTGCTCCAAGATGCCAGCACCCTGAAGAGGTCCGTGTGGGACTCCTCCAGCTGCAAAGTACGGCACGAGGGGCAGAAGCCCCCAAACCCAGCGGTGCAATGTAACTCCAGCAGCAGCAGAGCCCACTGCCCTGTCCCCACCCCGATCCCAAGCAGCCGGGCGTTGCTGCTGCTGGAGCTGCGTTGCCCTGCTGGGTTCGAACCGCTTGAATTTCACCCCTGGATTGGCTTCTGATTCTGTGTGGAAAATCAGAAAATAGGTCAATTCAGCAACCAGTTTAAGCAGGTTATTGGAACTCAGCCGTCATGTAAACTGTTGTTTTCTTTGCCCAAAGGTGTTGTAACTCAACAGGATGTTGAGGCCTCAAACTGGGCGAAATCTACCGAAGTTGTGTGTGCACCTTCTAAAAAAATTGCAAAAGCTGTTCTCACCTTTCCGTTTTGAATGTGGAAGGAAATGCATGACAGCTGACTCACATTTATGACAGGTTGTAATGCCCCATGGTTGCAGGTGCAGACCCTCCTTCTGACAAGCAAAACCAGTGGGGAAACGAGATTCACTTAACAACCATGTTACTAATTTAACAACGGCAGTGATTCGGTTAGCAAGTGTGACAAGAAAAGTCATAAAATGGGGCAAAACTCACTTAACAAAATAGGTTTCAGGATCAGTTATGATTGTAACTCGAGCTTTACCTGTATAGGATGGGATCTTTTAAAGTACAGGTAGTCCTCGACTTATAACAGTCCATTTAGTGACTGTTTGAAGTTACAGTGGCACTGAAAAGAGTGACTTAGAACTGTTTTTCACACTTACCACTATTGTACCCTGTTTTCCCAAAAATAAGACCTCCCCGGATAATAAGCCCAATGAGGCTTTTGAATACATGCACTAAAATAAGTCGTCCCCTGAAAATAAGCCCTCCCCAAAAATATTGCAACCCAGCAGCAGCCATGAGGTGACCACACTCGTTGCCTCCTGCACCTCAAAAATAATAAGGCCAAGCACTTATTTGGGGGGTCAAAAGAAAATAAGACCCTGTCTTATTTTTAGGGAAACACGGGTAGCATCCCCACAGTCACGTGATCAAAATTCAGACATTTGGAAACTGACTGGTGTTTACGACCATTGTAGTGTCTTGTGGGTCACATGATCCTCTTTTGCAACTTTTGACAAGCAGAGCCAATGTGGGGGGCCCAGATTCACTTAACAACCAGGTTACTAACCTAACACTCGCAGTGATTCGCTTAACAACCGTGGCACAAAAAGTCGTAAAATGGGGCAAAATTCACTTAACAAGCGTCTCGCTTAGCAACACGAATGTTGGGTTTAATCATTGTGGATGCAAGGACTACCTGTATACCTAATTTCAATGAGATTTAGAAATAAACCAAGGTCACTTGTTTTAGTTTGGGCAGGTTTTATTTATTTATTTATTTTATTTTGTTTGTTTTGATTTGTCAACAAGTACAAGGAAATAAGTAGGCACAAATAAATGGATAAAAATAAGCAAAACAGCCATAAACACATAAAAAGAGTGCATATAAATGGGACAGTAGGGCAAGGACAGTAGGCACACTGGTGCACTTATGCACGCTCCCTTGGGAACCTCTTAAGAAATGTGTAAGGTCCACGGTGGACAGCTTAAGGTAAAAGGTATGTGGGTTAGAAGAACTAACAACAAGATCGGGGAGCGTGTTCCACGTATTTACTACTCTATTGCTGAAATCGTTTTTCCTGCAATCAAGATTAGAGTGGATTACATTTGGTTTGTATCTATTGATAGCCCTTGTGTTTATTGCAGTTGAAGTGAAAACAGTCATTAACAGGTAGGATGTTGTGGCAGATTATCTTGTGCACTAAGCTCAGGTTGGAACGTAGGCGGTGTAGTTCGAGTTTATCCAGGCCTAAAATTTAAAGCCTGGTGTAGTGGTGGGTTCCGGATCCCGTTGCAACCGGTATGGTGCAACGGGGCCGGGCATCCACCATGTGCATGCACGCAGCACACATGCAACACTCACATCCATACTTACCGCCCAGCGGAGCATCGCACAGGCGCCATATACTCCGTGCGTGTGCGCGAAAGCCCCGATCGGCTCAAATATAGGTAAGGAGGGTGGGCGGGCCCCCCACCCTCCAGAGCACTGTAACAGAACGATACCTGGTGCTCCCAGCAGGCACCGGTACGTACGTATCCCACCAACTGGCCTGGTGGCATATGGAATTTTATTACGAGCAGAGGAGTTGAGTACTCTTCTTGTAAAATGTTTAGTGGCTACTTTCTAGAAAACGGCCTCCAGAATTCACAGGCCATGCACGTCCTCTGTCCAAGTTGCACACCCTGGATATAAGCCTTCCCAGAGTGGACCAAGAGTGGGTTTTTAGCCTACGATGGTGCTGAAAAATATTTCCAGTTGCCCAACTGTGTTATTTCCCTGCAAAACGACCTTTTCTGATCCAGCCTTAGTCTCAGGGTGCTTGACAACTCCTCTCGCCCCCCCAAAGGTCTCTTAGTCACTCTTTTAAGTGGAATGTATTGCAACATGTATCTGCAAATGGCAATTATGAAAGGCTGGCATGATTTCAGCCCTTGCCAAAAATACACTGAATCACACACACACAAAAAGACTGATTATTTGTCAAATTAATCTTCATTATGGCCAGCTTAATAACATTGTTCATATATACAAGTACTTATATGGTATATATCTGGAATATGTCTCAGCAGTCTTTTTGACCTAAGGTTTTTCTAAAAGCATTACTCAATAATATAAAATGCAATGAAGTGTGTACAAGAGATCACATTGGATGAGGGTTTTTACAACTTCAAAATACTTATACTGTGAGTGTTAACACTTATAAATTACCAGTGTTATTACTTATAACTCTAACTCTCCAGTAGATAATTTGTTTGATAATTTTTTTGTCATGGTTCTTCATGGTAGTAACCTTAAGAGATCATTCTTGCTTTTCCATCTAAAGGTGATAGTTTTACAGGCTGCTTTCTTGGATTTAGATATCATGCTATCAATAGTCAATTTCAGCTATATGTCTGTCTAAAAAGGGAGAGAGAGAGAGAGAGAGAGAGAGAGAGAGAGAGAGAGAGAATAGAATAGAATAGAATAACAGAGTTGGAAGGGACCTTGGAGGTCTTCTAGTCCAACCCCCTGCTGAGGTAGGAAACCCTATACCACTTCAGATAAATGGTTATCCAACATCTTCTTAAGTGTTGGAGCATTCACAACTTCTGGAGGCAAATTGAGAGAGAGAGAGAGATGAAAGAGAGAGATGAGAGAGGGAGAGAGAGATGAAAGAGAGAGAAGAGAGAGAAAGAGAGGAGAGAGAGACAGAGACAGAAAATAAAAGTGTTGTACATGCCTTACTGACACTATTAAAAATTAATTGGATCTACATTGCCAAAGGCCCATTGCCAGAGACTAGATAATAATAAGTCAGAAATGTCAAGTAATCTGCTAGAGGAAAAATTATGCAGATTCCAGTTGCAGGCTTTCCACATTGGACTGATATAGCTTGGTTTGCCTGAAAAAACTTAGTGAGAAAGAGAGTATGAAAGAGAGTTCAGTCCTTATTTCACCTCTTTCTGTTGAGTCTATAGGGCAGAAAAGAGGATAGACTAGGTCTGAAAAGACCAAAGAAGATTAAATATTTACACATTTACGATTTAGCCCTTTCTTTTCATGACTTATCACTGGCCATATTTGCCCGACTCAAACAATGCTAGGGAAACAAAATGTTTATTTGCTGCCCATCCTACCTCAAGGCATTTACCTCTAACCATAAAGGGGCTTGGAGAAATGAAATTGTTCTGTTTGAAATTATATGCCTGCTCTCATTTCTGGAACGTCTTTGATGCTTTCCCTTAATAAGCCTGCAGAAAGGGCAAATAAGCATGCTATGAGTAAACTGTAGGGATATCCCCTCCTCGGCTTCTTTAACAGTTCCACAAAGATGTCAAGAAAGTAATATTCTATTGAGCTAATACGGCGACCCAGTGGCTCAGTGGCTAAGATGCTGAGCTTGTCAATCAGAAAGCTTGGCAGTTTGGCGGTTTCAATCCCTAGCATCGTGTAACAGAGTGAGCTCTTGTTAATTGTTCCAGCTTCTGCCAACCTAGCAGTTTGAAAGCACATTAAAAATGCACGTAGAAAAATAGGAGCCACCTTTGGTGGGAAGGTAACAGTGTTCTATGCGCCTTCAGCATTTAGCCATGCCAGCCACATGACCACGGAGATGTCTTCGGACAGCACTGGCTGTTCAGCACTGAAACGGAGATGAGCACCGCCCCCGGGAGTCGGGAACGACTAGAACACATGTGAGAGGGGAACTTTTACCTTTACCTATATAATGCAAAACTATATTCATTAACAAAATATCTTTTATTCTGTTAGTAAAACTACCCAATGCTGCTCAGCTTTCCCAATTTTTGATGCTATTAAATGAAATATCTCTCTGTCCAATGTCAAAATAAATTAAATGTAAAAGGTTATATGCTATCTCTAATTCTTTCCAAACTGCGTTTTCTATAGTTTCAGTACCCTGCATTCTGAAATTCGAAACTGTTTTTCAGTCCCTTGTCAATCACGGTTTTTTTTAAAAAAAATCCTTTTTTAGACTGGTGGAATTAAGCTAGGCATTCAAGAGACTAAACTGTTCACCCAACGAGATCAATAGACAGATTAATAGAGTCAAATTGATTCCTTAAGTTTGATTCTGAATCATTGTTTTTGATGCCATATTATTGCTTGGATCTTTCTACTTCCACTTAATCTCTAGACAAAGATGGATAGCCTCCCACTTCCAGGTGTTGCTCTTAGCATCCTTGACCATCTCCGCAGATGTAATTCAGCAACATCTGGATGTTGAATTGGAAAAGCCACAGGTCCCTAGATAACAGGGAATTGGCTGAATATACCGTGTATCCCAAAAAATAAGACAGGGCCTTATTTTCTTTTGACCCCCCCCCCCCGAGATAAGCGCTTGGCCTTATTTTCAGGGAGGTCTTATTATTTTTGAGGTGCAGGAGGCAGTGAGCGTAGTCACCTCATGGCTGTTGCTGTTGCAATATTTTCGGGGAGGGCTTATTTTAGCGTATGTGCTCAAAGGTCCAATTGGGCTTATTATCTGGAGAGGTCTTATTTTCAGAGTAACGGGGTAGAACTTCAGAGCCGACCAAGTGATCATTTAGGATGTTGCCAAGATCCCTTCCTTCCGTTGTACATTAATGATCCATCAACTATTAAATTATTCTTGGCTTGCAAATTATTTTGTGCTTTAATCCTGACAATGCATATAAAGTGCTTGCTGAAACAGTTGATCATATAGCTGGTAATGTTCAATTAAGAAGACAGACTGTTTGGAAAATGACTGGCTACAGTTACTACCAGAATGCACATCAAAGGTTTTTTTATGGAGCAACCACATTAGGCATCAAATTGCGACTGAGGATGAAGGCAATGTTTGTGAAGCATTGTATGGTTACAGTGTTGGCAAAAATGTTTCAGAACAAACATTACCGGATACAACACAACTAAAGACAGTGTGTACATTCACAACTACCTTTAAGATATTTGTTGGGGGGTCAAATCAAATGGGGGATCGGAGGCTAAAATGTATGAAGAGCAGTTGCAGGAATTGGGTAAGTCTAGTTTTAAGAAGAGAAGGACTGGGGTGACATGGTAACAGTCTTCCAATATTTGAGGGGCTGTCACAGAGAGGAGAGGGTCAAGCTATTTTCCAAAGCACCCAAAGTCCAGACAAGGAATAATGGATGGAAACTGACCAAGGAGAGATTCAACCTACAAATAAGGAGGACTTTCCTGACAGTGAGAACAATTAATCAGTGGAACAATTTGCCTTCAGAAGTTGTAGGTGCTTCATCACTGGAGGCTTTTAAGAAGAGAGTGGGCAACCATTTGTCTGAAATGTTATAGGCCCATGATGGAGAACCTATGGCATGCATGCCCAAAGCGGCACACAGAGCCACATCAGCTGGCGCACGCAGCATCACCCCTCCATCTTCCGGGTTTTTGGTGTCCATGAGTGCATGATGATCAGCTGGCCAGCAGCATGCAGCAGTGCCAGAAACTGGAAGAGCTGGTCTTCTGTTATCCAGCGGGAGCATGAGGGCCAGCCAGCTGATCATCGCATGCGCATTCGCTCCAATAACCGGAAGTCTAGCTGGCTGGCGTGCATGTGCCCACCGGAAACAGGAAGTACGTTTTCCGGCACGCGTATGCTCCCTTGGCAGCTCCTCTTCCGGGTTGCATCCCAGATCGGCACTTGGTGACAAAAAGGTTTGCCATCACTGTTATAGGCTCTCCTGCTTGAGCAGCGGGGTTGGACTAGAAGACCTCCAAGGTCCCTTCCACCTCGGTTATTCTCTTATTCCCTTTGTTAGTCTATTAAGTGCCACTGACTGCTATGCAATTCATGACCTACTAGCCATAAGGGGCAGTGGGGTATAGATACTTACTTTGCATCTGCTTCCTTTTAATCTATGAAATAGCTAATTGGAGGTTTTTCCCTTTTCTCATTCTTCCCAGGCAAATAAATGCATACAGAACACATGTTTGGGAGTGTCTTCCTAATAGGATAGACATACTTAGCTGCTAAGCTTTGCTGACCCCTGTGATTTATTCCCTGAAAATAATTTTCCTTTCCGTTCTTGTTTTGAAATTTGCTTTGAGATTAGATTCTGAGGCGCAGGAAGGTTGACACTCAGGGAAAATACTTCAAACTCCCATAGCATCTGTCCCATAAATCTAGCACGGTTAAAGCAAAACTGTAAACAAGCAGGAGAATAAAATGTACAATGTAAGGTACTCCTGTGTGGAGCCTCAAGAGTGGGTGCCTTGCATTGCGCGTTCATTTGAGCAGATGTGGGGAAAGCATGAATGTCTTCATATTTATTCTCATTTGATCAGCTACACAGATGTGACATTGTGTTTTGTTTGTTCATTTTATTTTAGCGTTCTATGCCCATAGATTGCAGGAGGGAGATTGATAAGAGTCCAAATGGCAAGAATCATGTTTTGACAAATGCCAGATGTTTTACAGACCCTACTACAGCAGGAAATTAGTTGCAGGAAACGGGTATATAACAAGAGCGTAATATATGTCTGTTACAGAAAACAAATGTTTACATGTATGTGTTAGAAAGGTTTACAGAATAACAAATAACAAGTTTCTACTAATTCTATTCTGGTATATTATATTCTAGTATTTCCTTATTAGAATAGAATTGAATAGAATTCTTTATTGGCCAAGTGTGATTGGACACACAAGGAATTTGTCTTTGGTGCAGATGCTCTCAGTGGACATAAAAAGACAAGATACATTCGTCAAGAATCATAAGGTACAACACTTAATGATAGTCATAGGGTACAAATAAGCAATCAGGAAACAATCAATATTAATATAAAGGATACAAGCAACAAAGTTACAGTCCTGCAGTCATAAGTGGGAGGAGATGGGTGATAGGAATGATGAGAAGGCTAATAGTAATAGTAATGCAGCCTTAGTGAATGGTTTGACAGTGGTGAGGAAATTATTTGTTTAGCAGAGTGATGGCATTTGGGGGAAAACTGTTCTTGTGTCTAGTTGTCTTGGTGTACAGTGCTCTACAGTGTCGTTTTGAGGGTAGGCGTTGATTCACCTTCAGTATACAGGTAGTCCCAGTTGACACTCTTGTTCCGTGACCATTCAAAGTTACAATGGTTCTGTATGGGGAGACTTATGACCATTCCTCAAAGTCGTGGCTATTTTAGCATCCCAATGGACCATATGGTCCTGATGCAGGAGCGTGGCAACCAGCTTCCAATTATGATGGACACAGCATCTTGCAGTCATATAATTATTAAGAACCACAGTGGTGCAATGGTTAGAGTGCAGTACTGCAGGCTACTTCTGCTGACTGTCGGCTGCTTGCAATCTGGCAGTCCGAATCTCACCGGGCTCAAGGTTGACTCAGCCTCCCATCCTTCTGAGGTGGGTAAAATGAGGACCCAGATTGTTTCGGGCAATATGATGCGTTTGTAAACTGCTTAGAGAGGGAGGGCTGTAAAGCACTGTGAAGTGGTATGTAAGTCTAAGTCATTCCCATTCATTATCGCTTACCTTCAGTGCCCACAAAGTCAATGGGGAAGCCAGTAGGAAGCCACAAATGGATGCTGCAGCCATGCTGTATTCATCT
The DNA here is from genome assembly GCF_009769535.1 of Thamnophis elegans. Taxonomy (NCBI): domain Eukaryota; kingdom Metazoa; phylum Chordata; class Lepidosauria; order Squamata; family Natricidae; genus Thamnophis; species Thamnophis elegans. The sequence goes on along the minus strand of NC_045552.1, from coordinate 43,163,539 downwards.
TAACAATGGCAACTGGGATTACTGGACCTGCCGTCATAAGTCAGCCCAGTCACATGACATTGTGGCTTATGATTGTGTCTCTCAGCAACAGATTTGCCAGTCTCAATTACTATCCTTAAGTAAGGAGTACTTGTAATTATTCTATTATAAAAGTACTTTTTGTACCCATAGGAAGTGAACCCCACTGACTGCATTAATGTTTATTTCCAGTTAAGTGCATGTAGCAGTAAAATGTATACTAAGATTATTCTTTAATTTTAATTAAGACTCTTCTAAGTAAGACAAAATTGGAATCCAACATGAAATTCATTCATATATATAATTCATATATATTCATATATATAATTTTCTACTCTAACGTTTTAAGTTTTATTCTATGCTTAGCTCTCATTTGTTCCCCCCAATGGTTTGGGGTTTTTTTTGTATTTAAAGATTGCTGAATAATTGTTTTTATGCCAAGCATTTTTAAAAAACCTTTACTCATTTCTCGCTTTCTTATTCAACAGTGATCAAAATCATGTCATCAGGAGATTCAACAGCAGATAGTGACTGCACATAGCTAACAGAAATATCGTTTAGCTAAATTTCTGTGGGGCCAGGTAGATTTAAAACTAAGCAAATAAACCGAGCGTGAAACATTTTGGGGTCTCCCTTAAATTTTCCATAAAACGATTGTGTTTCTATTATGCCCCTGGGAAGATCTTAAGATTGGCAGCATTGTTCCTGTAAGATGCTGTTCCGGTTTTCATTGTTGTTTCAGCTGGCCAGAAGGACATGTTCACAGTCTTTCCTAGCAAAACCCCTGCTGTGCTTCTGGCTATAATCAGGGACATCCCAAGAAGCCAGTTAGGGAGCCGAAAAGCATTTTTGAAGCAATTGGATTAATCTGTGATCTAATTAAAACCTGGAAATGAGATCATTACTGCAGGCTACTTCTGCTGATCATGGCCAGCAGTTTGGCAGTTCGAATCTCACCAGGCTCAAGGTTGACTCAAGGTTGACCTTCCCTCCCTCCCACCCTCCCTTCTTCCCTTTCTCATTTTCCTTCCTGTGGCACAGTGGTTAGAATGCCGTATTGTGACTCTGCCCATTGCCAGGAGTTCAATTCTCATTGGCTCAAGGTTTCATTTCATTTCATTTCCTTTATTTGTATGCCGCCCTTTTCCCTGGGGGGACTCAGGGCGGCTCACAATTCAAAAAGGGAGGGGGGAAAAGACAAACAGTATTCCAATATGGAAACAATACAACATATTAAAAGAGAGCACAACAGTCACACAATTCGGGTGGGGTTGGAATCTTAACCCCAGGCCAGCCGGGACAGCCAGATCTTCAAAGCGGCGCGGAAGGATTGGAGGGTGGTGAGGGTCCGAATCTCCACGGGGAGTTCGTTCCAGAGGGTCGGAGCAGCCACCGAGAAGGCTCTCCTCCGGGTAGTTGCCAGTTTGCACTGGCTAGTAGATGGAATTCGGAGGAGGCCTCCATCCCTGGCTCTCCAAAGATCATCGGTCAACGCGACCAAAGCGGTTTCTGTGCTGCAGCCAGGTCTGAAGCCTGACTGGAAAGGATCAAGATAACTGGCTTCCTCCAAGGACCGCTGGAGCTGAAAGGCCACCACCTTGTCAACAACCTTCCCCACAAAGGGGAGGTTGGAGACCGGACGATAGTTAGGTTGACATATCCAGACTTCAAACTGTTTAAAGATCAAGGATCATGAAAAAATAGCATGGTAAATAGCAGCATATTACTTAAATTAGAATCAACAGGAAAATCAAATGCCAGCTAGTAATAATGAAAGAACTGCGTTGAACAAGAAGATGTAAACAACTATGTGATAAGGGATTCTTTAGAAAAGACAGCTCAACCTGGGGAGGTTTCCGAGGAAACTGCTTGGAACAGTCGGAAACTAAAGTCAGGTCAAATATAAAGTCAGATTCTTCTTTTCTTTTTTGCTAGCATGCTATCTCCAAAATTTCACTAGTTCTATTTGGATGTTTCAGAGGTCAACTTTAAAACCTCCAGTCTAAGATCCAGCTAACCCACTGGTCAAAGTTAAAAGGGAAGTTTATGATTCAGCATGGCTCAAATTTGAATCTTGCACAATCTGTGCAAACAGAAGACTTTAAACCTAAATAGGGTTTGCAAGTAAAGACTTACTTAGTTCAGGATGGTTTCCCTCTATCCCCTCCTCCGGCTTCTTTAACAGTTCCGCAAAGATGTCAAGAAAGCAATATTCTATTGAGCTAATCCGGCGACGCAGTGGCTCCGTGGCTAAGATGCTGAGCTTGTCGATCAGAAAGATCGGCAGTTTGACGGTTCGAATCCCTAGCGCTGCATAACGGAGTGAGCTCCCATTACTTGTCCCAGCTTCTGCCAACCTAGCAGTTCGAAAGCACTTAAAAATACAAGTAGAAAAATAGGAACCATGTTTGGTGGGAAGGTAACAGTGTTCTGTGTGCCTTCGGTGTTTAGTCATGCCGGGCACATGACCACGGAGAAGTCTTCAGACAGCGCTGGCTCTTCGGCTTTGAAACAGAGATGACCACCGCCCCCTAGAGTAGGGAACAATTAGCACATAAGTGTGAGGCGAACCCTTACCTTTATTGAGCTAATGGAGGGGTGTCAAGCTTGATTTCATTGAGGGCTGCATCAAGTCGTGTTTGACCTTGAGGAACTGGGGGGGGACATGACCAAGGGGGGGGCATGGCCAGCTTGATGTCTCTCATGTCGCAGGAACCTGTGGTGGCCCAAGGACTCTGCCAGTGAAAACGGGCTCCTGAGCTCCATTTTTGGCTGCAACAGGCCTCCTGCAACCCTCTGCCAGCAAAAATGGAGCTTGGGAGGGCTATATGTGTTTTCTTTGGCAGAGGCACTCTGGGCTGGTCCTTCGCTGTTTCCAGGGCAGGGTCATGGGTCAGATTTAAGCACCCTGGGGGCTGGATCCAGCCCGCAGGCCTTGAGTTTGACACCCCTGAGCTAACGGATGTGCTGTGCAGCTACCATTTAGATATCAAGAGTCAGAAGCCTTTTTTAGCATCCTGTCACAGGTTGCTCACAAGTGTGATCCATGGAAAGAACCTGGTTTCTGACTTTGGCTATGTTGAATCTCCCCACCACCACCACCACCACTATATTGCTTTTCTACATAATCACACACATACACTACACAAACACAAACTCCCCTGCTCCATCTGAGTGACTCAGAGATACATTCGAGCCTTCTTCCTTTCATCGCCTCTGCTAGTCTGCAGCCTCCCTGACTCTCCTCACTCAGAAGCAGGAAAACAGCAGAAAGATGGAGAGATGGGTTGGGTTGGGTTGGGCAGGGGGATTAGAGGGAAGCAACTTTTTCCCACCACCAGTTGCAAAACAACAATAGCACGAAATTCTGATGAAGGAAAGAAAGTTGGCACCTAAACCTTGAATCTTGTCCGGACTAATTCTAAGCTAAAATGTATCTTGCCACTTCCTGAAAGTTTTGTACCCTTGAATTCTCAAGGGTACAAAACCTTGAGGAAGTGTGCTGACACATTTTAACTTAGAATTAGTCCGGACATCCTCCTTGTCTGCAAAAAACGCCTAGAAGAATATTTGAAGGCTCTCAAGGTATTCTTTTACTTTTAGAATAGAATAGAATAGAATACAATACAATACAATACAATACAATACAATAGACTGCAATACAGTAGAGTAGAATAGAATATAATAGAATAGAATAGAATAGAATGGAATAGAATTCTTTTATTGGCAAAGTGTGATGGGACACACAAGGAATTTGTCTTTGGTTTATATGCTCTCAGTGTACATAAGGAGAATAAAATACATTCATCAAGAATAAAAAGATACAACACTTAGTGATAGCCAAGGTTACTAATAAGCTATCAAATCATACCAGGAAACAAATAAAAACAATGTAAATTGAAAGATACAAGCAACATGATTATAGTGGGGAGAGATAGATAATTGGACGGGAGAGAAAATAATAGTAATACAGCCTTACTAGGTAATTAGACAGAGTTGTGGATATTAGTTGTTTAGCATGTGATGGCATTCGAGAAAAAACTGTCCTTGTGTCTAATTGTTCTGGTGTGCAGTGCTCTATAGCGTTGTTTTGAGGGTAGAAGTTGAAACAATTTCTGTCCAGGATGAGAGGGGTTTGTAAATATTTTCATGGCCCTCTTTTTGACTTGTGCAGTGTACAGGTCCTCAATGGAAGGAAAGTTGGTAACAATTTTTTCTGTAGTTCTAATTATCCGTTGAAATCAGAGGATGGTTGCTTCCAGTTTGCATCAGTTTGGGCAAACCGGTAGCAGTATTTGGCCTTGGTCGCAGAACCGGCAGCGACCCAGGCTGGCCACACCCCTGAACCAGGTCCATTGTCACTGCTGCTGTTGCCGGCATGCTTTTTAATATTTTTTTTCATGTTCTGCGCATGCGCATAACAATTTACAGTCAACTGCACATGCGCACACGAAGCAAACCAGCAGCAATGCCGGCAGCAACCCACCCTTGGTTGAAGTCTATGTTTGTCTTGGTTGCAGAGCCAAGCCAGACAGTTATGGAGGTGCAGGTGACAGACTTTTACTAATGTCCGATATACAGTGTGGATTCCAGGCAGACGAGCTGTATTCGAGAATTGGTCTGGCAAAGGTTTTGTGTGCCCTAGTTTGCAGTACAATATTACCAGAAAAGAAGCTTTGCAATATGGTATTTCAAGCCTCAATCACTCGGAGAAGAATTTGTGGGTGTGTTTTTCTCTTTGTAACAGTGTTCTTCCTGGGATGTATTTGCCTCAGAGTTTGTGTGTAGGCTTGCTGGTACATGTGGAGTCCATTGTGGTTGTGTGCATGCCTGTTTGAGTATTTGAAGGAAGATTGTGCAACTCCTGATCCTCAACCATCCCTGCATATACCGTAGAGGTTTAAAAGATTTTCTGTTGCTATATTATAGATGCTTTTGTTTTTGGTTTTTTTCAAGCTGAAGGGTTTGATGTTTGTGGCTTCAATCAGTTTTGGCAATTTAATTTTGTAATTTTCCAGGAAGCACTTAAAAAAATGTGGTTGGGAACACTTATTCCTTAACCATGTCTCAAACAGTAATTTTAGGGGTGGGGTGGGGACATTTTCCGGGACTCCAACTTACTGAAAGAGATTCATTGCCCCCGCTCTCTCCATCCACTCTTTCTCTCCCCCTCCCTCTTTCTCTCTTTCTCTCTCTCTCTCTCCCTCCCTCCCATCCCCCCTCTTTCTTTCTCTTTCCCTCCCTCCCTGCTGTCACTCCCTCTCACTCCCTTTTTCTCTCCCCCGCTCTTTCTCTCTCTCCCTCTCTCTCTCTTTCTCTCTCCCTCTTGCCCCCTCTCTCTCCTTCCCCCTCCGCCTCTCTTCATTTCTTTCTTTCTTTCTTTCCTTCTTTCTTTCTTGAACAGATTTGGAGACCGTTGGTCCAGTTATCACCTCTGCCACATCTTTCTGGAGGATCTCATCTCAGTTCAGAAAGCAGAAATCTTCAGAAGGATGTGAGTAGAACTTGAACCGTTGTTTGGGTTGGAGAGAATTTATGAAGGGCTCTGATTAAGAGGGATATTTGTAACTTAGGTTTGAAATGACGGGTCCTTCCTTGTTGCTCTTTGAGCTTGGTGGTTTTCTTGCAGACGCTTCATTACCCAACTAGGCAACATCATCAGTGCACTTTGCATATTTGGGGTCACGAAACCTCTGCAGGAAAACCACCAAGCTCAGAAAGCCCCAAGGATCCCACATACAAGGGGCTGTGCGCCCACAATTTCAAACTGTGGCCCCATCTTCAACAGGTATTATACCTTTGCCATCTGTATGTGATTCATGGTGGTATTTGTCCATGGCTAGCTCAATCCTTGGATTTAAATCAATGCCTCCATCTGCATTTCACCTAGGTTCCCCAGCAATCTTTTTATGGGTGCAAAGGAAGTGTAGACACTCTGTTACTTTGTTAAAGAAACAATGTTGGGTAATGTTTGGATGCAGGCTCTAGTTTCAAGACGTCATACCTGGTGTGCCCACTCTCTTCCAAATTGTTGAGAAGAGACCATCTGTGCCCCATTGGGTGATTCATGTCAGAGATATTTTCCTTACGTAAAAGCCGGAAGAACAGAATGACCACAGGCAGGCCCAAAAAAAAGTAGTGGGCAAGGAGGGACTTCTGATTCCTGCTGGCTTTCTCATTAAGTTTCCTTTTGGGAATCTGGTCAGGAACATCAGAAATCTTTCCTTCCCTTCATTCCCCTTCCTTGTCATTCCCTTCCCTGTCTTGTCACTGTCCTCCCTTCCCTTTGCTTCCTTTCCTTTTCTCTTTCCTTCCCTTCCCTGTCCTGTCCTTCCCATCCCCTCCCATCCCTGTCCCGTCCTGTCCTTCCCTTCCCTGTGCTGTCCCGTCCGCTGTCCTTTCCTTTCCTTCCCTTCCCTTCCTTTCCCTTCTCTTCCCTTCCCTTCCTTGTCCTTCCCTGTCCTGTTCTTCCCTTCCTGTCCTTCCCTTCCCTCTCTTCCCTTCTCTTCCCTTCTCTCCCTTCTCTTCCCTTCTCTTCCCTGTCCTTCCCTGTCCTGTCCTTTCCTTCACTGCCCTGCCCTGCCCTGCCTGCCCTGCCCTGCCCTGCCCTGCCCTGCCCTGCCCTTCATTCCCATCAGGCAGGTAAGTGGCTGCTGCTGGGTAAGGGAAGGAGTAAGGGATTGTGAGACTGCCTTGGAAACTGTCATGGGACATTGAAATGAAGCTCTCATGACAGCAGCAGCAGTGCAGTAGCATCCAATAGCCCTGAAGCAACCAAAACTTTCCCAAATTTCTTTCCTTCTGGAGTCATGGTTTTGGACACATTGGCCCATTTTAGTTTGATCCAAAAATTGTTGCCCTGTGATGCACTCTTGCCCAGTTAAAAGTCTTAACAGTGAGAGTTTTAATAGTATATACATTTATGGAATTTAGGGGCATGGATTGGCAATTAGTAATAGGATTTGAGGGAGTCTGAAATAGAAGATACCCTTAACTGGGGTAAATGGTTTCAGTGAAGATGAATAATCAAGGGTAGGCTTATATGCCCAATTTTTCTACACAATACAGCTACTTGGAATGGTCTGGAGACTTGCTAAGTAATATAGCAATTTGGGATGTACTCTTTGAGGTTTTCCAAAGTGAAGAATGCTTTTCCTTTTTTCTAATGGGGCATTATATTTTCAGTTTCTTCTGCATCTTCAATTTAACCCATTATCTTTGAAAAAAATCAAGATTTTATTATTATAAGCTGCACATTTAGGAGGGAAGGAAAGTGGTGAACGTTGGTTCATCCAGTGTGGCATTGTCTACACTACCTCCTGGTTTTAACATACCATATTTTTCCGAGCATAAGATACACTTTTTACCCCCAAAAAAAGAGGGTGAAAATTTGGGTGAGTTTTATATACCGAATGTAGCCCCACCCACCCACCAGCCCCAACCCTTTGAATTGAATTGAATTGAATTTTATTATTTGTATGCCGCCCTTCTCCAGGAGGGACTCAGGGTGGCGAACAACTCAAAAGGGGGAAAAGGGAACATAAAACACAATACAAGTAATTAAAATAGCCAAGAATCACACAACCATACAAGTCGAGAGGGGAGGGGAACTCATCAACCCGGATTGTTGTTGGGGGCAATATGCTGACTCTGTAAACCGCTTAGAGAGGGCTGGAAGTCCTATGAAGCGGTATATAAGTCTAACTGCTATTGCTATCAACCCCAGGCCTGCCGGCAAAGCCAGGTTTTGACGGCTTTCGGAAGGCCTGGAGAGAGGTGAGGGTCCGAATCCATGCAGGGAGTTCGTTCCAGAGGGCCGGAGCTGCCACAGAGAAGGCCCTCCCCTGGGTAGTAGCCAGGTGGCATTGGCTGGTAGACAGAACCCAGAGGAGTCCAACCCTGTGTGATCTAATGGGTCTTTGGGAGGTAATTGGCAGCAGGCGGTCTCTCAAGTACCCAGATCCAATACCATGAAGGGCTTTGGCCTCTGTCTCCCAGCAATTTACCTCCTTGCAGCAAACGGGAATTGGGGCTTGCAGAGGCTGCAATAGGCTATGGCAATCCCTGCAGCCTGAAACAGCTGGTGATTCGGGAGGCCCCTACTGAAATTGAAAGTGAAACTTGCTGTTTGCTCCCTGAGGCAATTGCTGGGAGGCAGAGGGAGATTTTTTTGTCTGCTATCAGGCTGTTTGCTGCAAGGAGGTAAGTCAATAACTATAAATGCCTATAGAATGTTTCAAATTATTAGACTTATTTTTTAAGACTGGTTTCATATGGTTCTAGACAGCTTAACAAAATGAAGAAGCTTTTTAAAATAAATGCTTGATCTGAAGAGGCCCAGTGCTATTGTGTCTTCTTTTAAATAGCAAAGAATAATGTATATTTTCAAAAAGCCACAACAATTTTAACAGCATCTGTACAAGTATAGTCTGAAATGTAACACTACAAACAGTGTACATTGTCTGTACTGTTTGCTGTTTGTTGCAAGGAGGCAAATTACTGGGAGGCAGAGGAAGATATTTTCCCCTTGTTTTCCTCTCCAAAAGCTACAGTAGGTGCATCTTATACTTCAGAGTGTCTTATACTCTCAAAAATACAGTACTTTTTTTTTTTTTTTTTTTTTTTTTTTTTTGCTTTAGCTGGAGATGCCAAGGAAAGTGGCTGGATTTTCTTGCTAGAAAATTGGGCTTGGAATTAATTTTCCATCAGTCGATGGTGTTTCAGGACATCTAGCCATCACTTTCTTGATTCCAGGGGTACCCAAAACCGGTCATTTCAATTCCGCAGAGGATTATTCCAAAAAGTTAACATGATATTTTAATGAGTCAGAGAGAAATGTACATCCTTCCAGTCTGGCACATCACACCATATATATTCTTTGCAGGACTATTGTCATTTTTTTCCATTTAATATTGCACTTTTCGCTGAGACCGAGAATGTCATCAGTTCTTTTACTTAGTGATATAGTCTAATCCTTTTTAACCAGGATTGCCCCCTTCTGGTGTCTCATTATATTGTCTGCAATAAAAATAAATTAAAAATCTCCTTAGATACAATGCAGAATGTAAGCCAGGAGATGATTCCTAGGGGAACTTCTAATTATATTGTTGCTCATTTCGAAGTCATGTCTGACCCAT